>NC_038049.1:44477222-44636474 GCF_002211085.1 Panicum hallii | reverse complement strand
CCCTTGATACAACCGTGCATGATCTCTGTTATCACCCCTCCGCGGGTGTGGTTGGACTTGTTGAGTACCTTTGTACTCACCCTATATATATCTGTGGTTTTCTCAGAGGAAGACCCGGACTACGTGATCGGAAACGACGAATAAGGGTTGCGTCCGCGCCCAACTTTGCCTGTGGTGTTGACCCTCCGCAAGATGCTTCTGCTAGCGTGTTACTCTGAGCCCGAGCTGGATCCCACGTGGGTCACGCTTTGGTGTATTACCATAGCTATTTTATTACTAGTTATCGTTTGTATCGAATGCCCGCCTCCTCGGAGGTTTGTACAGTAATGTACCATCTGATGTAATAAATGTGTATCAGCCTCCTGGGACTGATTTTTATATCACATTTAAGTCACCTCAGCTGAGGGGACGCTTCAGGTGGTATCAGAGCCGTAGGCTGGCCGTAGGACGTAACCCTAGGAGCGACACCCCTTTTAAACCCTAGGACTTGTTTTGACTTAGATATTTCCTGCACAAACACTCACCACTGGTTTTTTGCCCTGTTCCAGATGGCTGACAATGGATGGGTCAACGGAATCTGCCACGCAGAGCCTGGCCTTCCTAAATTATTATTGCTCAGCCTGGAACGCGTTGGGGTTATGGAACCACCAGAGTATGCCTACCGTGAATACATCTCCGGGGGCACCCTTCGGTGCGACATAATGGTTTTTGTGGAGAAAAGCGCCCGCTACCCTGATGTGGACCCTTGGTTCATCTCCACCGTGGGTTTCCGCTTCCCGACACCTACCGAAAGGCCGCCCGTAAAGCCCTGCGACGGCTGCGTGTGCTTTACAGCACCACCTTCAGCGGACCCCAATGGGATTTTTCCCACCCGCTGAGAGAAGGGGACGCACTTGGATTGCCCGGATAAGAGGACTTGGACGAGAAGAAGAAGACCTAGAAGATACGGTGTCCCACCTATCCATCTACCTTACCGGCTTGGATGCACTCTACCGCGAACAGACGGCACAACTGAGGGAGCTAATCCATGGGATTGAAAAGTTAACTCAGGAGCTGGAGGAACAACGGACAAGGCGCCAGCGCCGAGTATTCCTTAGCCGCCCTCCAAGCCCAGATGCAAGAATACGAGAACCGCAACGGATAGGTGGATGGATAGAGGAAGAAGAGGAAGAAGAAGAACCCATGGAAACCCACTGGGATAAAGGCACACAAACCGAAGATCGAAGCATCCCAATAAAGAAGCGCCCTATCAGAACCGAGGAAGAGTCCCATGATAGGATTAGCATTCCGAGCCAGAACCTTACCCTAATGACCACGTATCCATGAAAACTGTACCACCCCTGTTGTAATAATAAATGTTATCTACCCTTTGCACCTGTGCCAGATTGTTTACGCTGTCCTTGTTTTCAGATGGCTGAGAATGGGTGGACTCAGGGCGTTTGCCAAGAGGAACCTGGCTTTCCCCGCCTTTTGATCAACTCTCTGGAGCGCTCGGCATTACGAGCGCCCAAGGTACACAGCAGGGATACGAATACCTCGGTATCGTCGCTGTAGGGTGGTTCTCTCCATCGCCAGAAGCACCCGCACCCCGACATCGAACCATGGCGATGCGGCCACAGGATTTCAATCAGGATGCTATCCTTGGCCATCAGAAAGCTCTCCGATACCTGTGCCGGATCTTCGAAGAGCACCTCATTCCCAACCAATGAGGCTTTTTCCTCCGGCCATCAGGACGCAAGTCTGGCAGGCCGCATGAGGAACTTGGAACGGCGCCGCCAACATGAAGACCTGTTACCATGTGGTGGCCTACCTCGTCTCCCTGGACAGCTCTTTGACGAGCAGCCAAATCTTAAGGGAGCAAACCACCGGGCTGAGCAAGCGAGCTTGCAGTGAGGATGCACAAATCCGGGTGGCTCAAGCCGAAGCAAGGACCGCGGCTGCTATAAGTAGCGAAGCCGTCGCTCAGGAAAGCCTCAGGCAAATTCAGGATCGGCGCATGCAAGAGTGGACCAACGGCGGAAACCCATCCGGCAATCGGGGAACCCGAGTCTAGTCGGAACACCCATCACAGGATGGGAGGACTTTTTAGACCGCAAGCTCCACCGAAAGGTACCGAAGGGACAGCTGCAGCCACAGGAGGAGGAGCCGTCGAGCGGCCCCAGGAAATGGGATCCTCGAGGACGACGAGGAGAGCTCTCATCCACTGGAAGTTCACTCTGCCCCGGAAAACGACTCGCCCCGTGGTAATGTGCTTAGAGGTGCCCAGGGATGAAGCCGTTTCGGCCCTGAGCCTAGGATTGTGCCCACCCTCTGTTGTGACCCTTGTACCCGACCGTGTATGTTGTATCCCCCGAGTGTTGTACCCAGCGTAAAAAAAAAACTATTTGCACTTGATGCTTGTTAGTCTATGCGATTGCCGGCAGTAGGTGGAGTTGCCTTTTCAAAAAAAAAAACATATATATATCACCTAATTTCAAATTAAGTCTCATAAGGATTTTACCCAATCCGCAGACGGCCCTAGGCGTAACAACAGGGCTTTCCAAAGACGGGCACATGCCACCTAAGTACGGAGAGACAACAAGATATGCAAGGACAAGCCCCCGATCAGGAAGACCAGGAAGATCAGGAAGTGAGCCAGCAGGGAGGGGAAAGCCAAGTAGGAGCACAACATGCCCCACCCCACCGGCCGTCGACCTGGTGCAAGTGTTAAACAATCAGAACCTTCTATTAGAAGCTTTGACCAATGTTATCACCCACCCAAGGCCCCGTGAGCATAATACAAATGACAACTGATAGCCTTTCTGAGGACCAAGCCACCCACCTTTGCAGGATCCTACAACCCCTTGGACGCAGATGACTGGCTGCGTGTCATCAAGAGGAAACTTGAGCCGTTTGAACATGGGGACCGTGACAAGGTCCGTTTAGCCGCTCACCAACTCACTGGAACTGCTTTGGCTTGGTGGGAGAACTACTGTGCAGCTGCGCAAGATGCCTCCACTATCACTTGGAAAGAGTTTGTGGATGAATTCCGTCGCTACCACATCCCAGCAGCCACCATGAAGCGCAAGGCAGATGAGTTCCGTGAGCTGCAGCAAGGCAACAAGTCGGTTGAAGAATACACATACCAGTTCATAGAACTAGCCCGCTATGCACCGGAGGAAGTAGACAAGGATGAAAAGAAGCAGGATATGTTCAGAAAGGGTTTAAATACCGAACTTAAGAAGCTGCTCTCCCCATGCATCTACCCAGACTTCAACACACTGATGAACATGGCTATCATCACTGAGAGAGCCATGGCAGAGGAAAAGAGAGACAATAAGCGTAAGTTCCTAGAAGCCAAAGCTCGTCAGCAGGACCGTTTCCAGAAACCAAGGCACTTTGGCCCTCCAATGACCAAGTCCCAAGCCCCTATGCAGTATAGGACCCAGCCACAAGCCACTGGCTCTCAAACCCCCAACACCCAGCAAAGACAGTTCAAGAACCAGAGCACCATGAAGGTCCCACAGAGTAATACAAGCCAAGTTACTGCCAGCAGCAATACCCGAGCATGCTACAACTGCCGTGAGACAGGACACTTCATTGCTAATTGCCCATATGCCAATAACAAGCCGGCAGCACCAGCCCTCTCCAACTCAGTGAATGGACCAAGGCCAGCCTTATCAGGAGCCAATCGTGTACCCATCCGCAATAACAATACCGGCAACAACAACCAGCAGATGGGGCCGCCCCAGCAGTCCTTCGGACGAGCCCGCATCAACCACATCAACGCCCAGGAGGCTCAAGACGCTCAGGGCGTAGTGCTCGGTGAGTTCCTAGTCAGCTCAGTTTTGGCAACAATATTGTTTGACTCTGGAGCATCACATTCATTTGTATCCTCGAGTTTTGTGGAAGAACACAATATACCTACAGTGCTACTTAAGACACCCCTATTAACCCGAACGCCCGGAGGTGACATAAAGTGCCGGCTGGGTTGTTCTAGGGTAAGGATCATCTTAAGTGGGGTAGAGTTCTTAGCAGACCTAGTAGTACTTAAGTCTAAAGCATAGATGTGATCCTTGGAATGGATTGGTTAAGCCTGCACAATGGCCTTATAAGTTGTGCTGACAAGGTGGTACACCTAACCAACCCAGAAGGAGTGCAAGTAACCTGCCATACCCGGGGAAGTGGACCGGATCCAATGGTTTTTAGCATGGAAGCTACACTTTTGGAAGAAGTTCCAGTAATAAATGAATATTCAGACGTTTTCCCGGAAGAACTCCCGGGGATGCCGCCGGATAGGGATATAGAGTTTGTTATTGACCTTGTTCCTGGAACCTCTCCTATAGCTAAGAGACCCTATAGGATGGCAGCCTCTGAATTGGCCGAGCTAAAGAGACAACTGGAAGAGTTACAACAAAGTGGGTTCGTTAGGCCGAGCTCATCACCATGGGGAGCTCCGGTCTTGTTTGTCAAGAAAAAGGACGGAAGCATGAGAATGTGCGTGGATTACCGCGCACTAAACGATGTCACCATCAAGAACAAATACCCTCTTCCCAGAATTGATGACCTCTTTGATCAGTTGAAGGGAGCCAAGTATTTCTCCAAGATAGACCTAAGGTCGGGATATCACCAGCTCAAGATTAAGGAAGTGATATTCCGAAGACGGCCTTCGTCACCCGCTATGGGCAATATGAGTTTACCGTGATGTCCTTTGGACTCACCAATGCACCTGCTTATTTCATGAACCTCATGAATAAGGTGTTTATGGAAGAGTTAGATAAGTTTGTCGTGGTTTTCATTGACGACATACTTATTTACTCCAAGAGTGTCGACGAACATGAGCAGCACCTACGAGTGGTTTTAGAAAGGTTGAGAGCGCACAAGCTCTATGCCAAGTTCAGCAAGTGTGAATTTTGGCTTGAGAAAGTAGCATTTCTCGGTCATGTCTTGACCGCAGAAGGAGTAGCAGTGGATCCCGAGAAAGTCGAAGCGGTCTCCAATTGGCAGCAGCCAACCAATGTTAGTGAAATCAGGAGCTTTCTCGGTTTAGCCGGATATTACCGGAGATTTATTGAAGGATTCTCCAAGATAGCCCGACCCATGACAGAGCTACTCAAGAAAGAGAAGAAGTTCACCTGGACCGAGCCATGTGAGAGAAGCTTCCAGGAATTAAAGAGAAGACTAACAACCGCTCCGGTACTAACCTTGCCAGACATCCAACGGGACTTTATCATTTATTGTGATGCATCCCGTCAAGGATTAGGATGTGTCCTCATGCAAGGAGGGAAAGTAGTGTCATACGCTTCCCGACAACTCAAGCCTCATGAGCAGAATTACCCGACCCATGATTTGGAATTGGCAGCCGTAGTACATGCCCTCAAGATTTGGAGACACTATCTGATTGGGAATAGGTGTGAGGTCTACACAGACCATAAGAGCTTAAAATACATCTTCACCCAGCCAGAATTAAACTTAAGGCAAAGAAGGTGGTTAGAGCTAGTTAAGGATTATGATGTGGTGATTCATTACCATCCTGGCAAAGCAAACATGGTAGCAGATGCCTTAAGCCGAAAATCTTATGGACCTAAGAATGCCCACCTTCAAGAAGAGATGGCACAATTAAATGTGCACATTGTCCCCCAGGGTTCCAGACACAAGTTGAGTGTTCAACCTACTTTGGAGGATCAGATCAGAAAGGCCCAAGGTTCGGATAAGGACTTGATGAGAATCCACATGCATACGGGGGAAAACAAGGCACCGGATTTCAGAGTGGATGACAAAGGAACCTTATGGTACAAGGATAGAATTTGCGTACCTAAGGAAGGAGAGTTCCGACAGACTATTATGGACGAGGCCCACAACTCAGCATATTCCATCCACCCAGGATCCACCAAGATGTATGTAGATATAAGGCAAAAGTATTGGTGGAGTGGAATGAAAGCAGATATTGCAAGATTCGTCGCCCATTGTGATACTTGTCAAAGGATCAAGGCTGAACATCAGAAGCCAGCAGGATTGCTACAACCCTTACCCATCCCGGTTTGGAAATGGGATGAGATAGGAATGGATTTTGTAGTGGGTTTACCCAAGACACAGAAAGGACATGACTCCATATGGGTGATAGTGGACCGGCTCACAAAAGTCGCTCATTTCCTACCTGTACGGACCAATTATGGTGGAGAAAAGCTAGCACGGCTCTATGTGGACAACATAGTAAAGCTGCATGGCGTGCCTAGCAGAATTGTTTCGGATAGAGGAACCCAATTCACCTCTAGATTTTGGAAAAGTTTGCACAAGGCCATGGGCACCAAGTTGGACTTCAGTTCAGCTTATCACCCGCAGACCGACGGTCAAACAGAAAGGGTGAACCAGATTATGGAGGATATGCTAAGAGCATGTGTCCTTACTTATGGCAAAGATTGGGAGCAAAGCTTACCGTACGCTGAGTTCTCGTACAACAACGGTTATCAAGCAAGCTTGGGCATGTCACCATTGATGCTCTCTATGGAGAAAGTGCAGAACCCCCCTGATGTGGTCAGAAGTTGGAGAGCGTGCCCTAGTTGGACCCGCACTCGTAAAAGAAGCGGAAGAAAGAGTGGCCGAAATTAGAGAGAAACTGAAGGCCGCCCAATCCTGACAGAAGAGTTACTCAGACAAGAAGAGACGAGAAATAAGCTTCAAACCAGGAGACTTCGTCTATCTTAAGGTTTCACCTATTCGAGGGACTCGAAGATTCCAGGTACATGGGAAACTAGCCCCTCGGTATATTGGACCGTACCAAGTACTGAAGAGAATCGGAGCTGTAGCATACCGTCTGAACTACCAGAAGGAATGACCGATATACACCCAGTATTCCATGTATCCCAACTGAGAAGATGCCTGAGGGTACCCGAAAGAGAACGGGTGACGGAAGAAGAAATAGCTTTACAGAAAGATCTTCGGTACCAAGAAGTACCTGTCAAGATTTTGGACACTGTCATAAAAAGAACAAGAAACTCTGAAGTACGGATTTGCAGAGTTCAGTGGAGCAGACATGGAGTGGAAGAAGCCACATGGGAACGCGAAGATGCCCTTAAGAAAGAGTTTCCCCATCTATTTAGGAACAAGCCGAATCTCGAGGACGAGATTCATTTTAAGTGGGGTAGGTTTGTAACGCCCGCGTTTTACCCTATTTAAATTACAGTACAAATCACTCGATAAAAGTATCTTTTAAAAAAACCTTTTCGTTGTCAAGTTCGGATCGATCCTAAAACCCCCTACAGCCCGAGCTCTTAATCGCCCAAAACAATTCCCCGGCGTCTCGCCGTCTGACCCCCAAAAGATAATCGCCATCTTTTCTCTCTTCCTCAACCCGCGCGCCGTGCTGCGTGCTTAACCCCGCCGCTCGCGACCGTCGCCGCGAATCCCGCCGACGCCGCACCCCCTCGCGCGTCGCGCCGCACGCTCGCGACCGTCGCCGCGAATTTCGCCGACGCCCCCTCTTCCTTTTTCCTTTTCCCTATTCCTCTTTCCCCTTTCTCCTTTCTCTGTTCCTGTTTCCTGCTCCTCTCACCTCCCCTGCATACGCAGCACGGCACCGAGCAGAGCTCAACGCCGGCCACCACCACCACCCCCCCCCGCGCCCTTTGACGACGCCACAGGAACGGCCTAACCCGGCCCCTCCTCTGCGCACGCCGTGCACCCCTGCCGCCTTGGCGCTCACGCTGCCCCTGCCTGCCACAGCGCCGAGCAGTGCCGGCCGCCGCGCGTTGCCTCGCCACGGGCCGTCTCCCCCTGCGCCGCACGCCCCCAGGCCGCCCCTCCCCGCTACACGCCACCACGCGCCCTGCGCAGCGACGACCAACGCCACCGGCCGCCCTGCGCAGCGGCAATCCCGCCCCCACCGCCATTACTGACCGCCCCGAGCTCGCCGACCTCCACCGCGCCATCCCCCCCCCCTCGGCCTATAAGTACCCCCCCACGACGTGCCTCGCCGCCACCACAAACTCCCCCGCAGCCCTAGCCCCTCTCCCCGGCCCTGCGCTACCGCCGCCGCTAGGCCCTCCGCCTGCCGCCCCTGGCCCTCGTGGGCAGCCCGCCTCGCGCCACCCCGGCTCGTGGTGAGTAGTGGAATGGATTCCCCTTGCTCTCCTCTCCGTGTAGCCCCTATCCCCGGCCGCCGCCGTACCCTAGGGCCGCCGGATTTGGTGCCGCCGCCGGCCCCTATTCCCCCCTCCTCTGTTCTGGTAACGGGAGGAAGAAGAAGGGCACATTTGCCCTGAGCCCCCTGCCTCTTTTGCCTATTCCCTTAAGAGCCCACCCCCTTTTACCCCTCTTTACAAATAAACCCCCCTGCTCATTCTATTTAGGAAATGAACCCCTCCACTACACAAAATAATTACGGATAAGTCCCTGGCCCTTTTTAGAGTACCCTAGGTATTCCCGGAAATTCCAATCAAGCCCTCCCCCTCCCAACAGTAATTACAAATAGGTCCTTAGACCCTTATCCCTTCCCTAAAACCCCGTTCGGCCTATCATTTCATGCGCCAAAAATCTTCCGTTTGCCTCGAAACTTTACCACGCCATTTCTATCATAATGCCGGCCGTGCCATCAAGAAATTCCCCGAAAATATTCTTTCTACCATTGTTTCTTAAGTTATCTCCGATTCGGGCTTGTAGATAAAACCTTTACCTCTTTTCTTTATTGAATGTTTGTTTGTGTGCGCCGTAGATCACGAGGTGACCGAGGGAGAACCCGTCGACGAGCAGTACTGCGAGCAAGAGTCCGAGAACCAGTGCCGTGAGCCAGAACCTGAAGGACAGTACCTCGATTAGGACTTCCCGGAAGGCTTTGTGAATGGCAAGTCCAATCCCACCCTTTGATGCATATTTATCCCAGTTTTATAAATGCAACCTATTGGCCTGTTTTATAAAATGCATTGTTTTATTGCAAGACATGGTTGGATAGCCACCTCTTGATTGCTGTGACTATTCCTTGATGACCTAGGTTTTGCTTTGTTAGACGTTAACCACTGCTAGAGATGCTTATTACCTGGTATTCCCTTTATTGTATTTTAAACCATGACCACAAGCGCTTTTCCAAAAATAAGGGTACGAGTGTTTTAAAAGATAGAACGGGATTTTGAGAAAATAAAAGAAAGACATAATCTGACGAGATGGACGGCGTTTTCTGTGTGAAATGCCACTAGTGTGCTCGTACCTTTGTGGTTGAGCATGGTTGGGAGATGTCCGTCTGGTAAATATAAGGATGAACTGAGGTGTCATCTTGCCTAACCCATTATCGTACAACCACTCGACCGTTGTGTGGGCAACGGCTTAGCGTAAACCCCACTAGTTGTTCTGCTAGCCAAAAGGAGAGCGGGTGAGCAACGGAAGACCATGGAAAAGAAATACGATCTGTGTGAGTGATATTCCGGTTATGACTTCATTGATGGGTCATTAACCCCATGGTAGCTTCCGTGTTGGCTAGTTAGATTCAGCTAAGGTGGGTAATGGCTTTGTTAGGATCCGCCGTGACATTAAGGTGTTCGTAGCGCGGTACCCTACTTGTGGGTAAAGTGTACAACCTCTGCAGAGTGTAAAACCTATTCGAATAGCCGTGTCCACGGTATTGGGCGTGTTACGGCATGGTCACTTCAATAGATGTTTCGGGATGATTGGTTTGTGGCATAGGTTGTTTTGAAAGTACTCGGCGGTTGTGCAGTAAGCTACTGTGGACGCCAAGTCCGATGACACTAAAACTTGGATCCTTTGTGCAGGATCAACACTACTTATGATACGATTACTACAAAAATGTTTTGAGAAAGTGCTTTCGTTAAATAAACCCTTGCATGTGTAAAATCTCGCTTTATCACAAATAAACCCTAACCCCACCCTTGATACAACCGTGCATGATCTCTGTTATCACCCCTCCGCGGGTGTGGTTGGACTTGTTGAGTACCTTTGTACTCACCCTATATATATCTGTGGTTTTCTCAGAGGAAGACCCGGACTATGTGATCGGAAACGACGAATAAGGGTTGCGTCCGCGCCCAACTTTGCCTGTGGTGTTGACCCTCCGCAAGATGCTTCTGCTAGCGTGTTACTCTGAGCCCGAGCTGGATCCCACGTGGGTCACGCTTTGGTGTATTACCATAGCTATTTTATTACTAGTTATCGTTTGTATCGAATGCCCGCCTCCTCGGAGGTTTGTACAGTAATGTACCATCTGATGTAATAAATGTGTATCAGCCTCCTGGGACTGATTTTTATATCACATTTAAGTCACCTCAGCTGAGGGGACGCTTCACTAGGATGCTCATCGATCTTTCTCTTGATCAACTTGATAAGGCTCTGATTGGACGCCTCAGCCTATCCATTTGCTTGAGCATAGTATGGGGACAACCTGATCAGCTTGATGCCCATGTCAGTAGCGAATTTTCTGAACTCCTCTGATACGAAGACTGATCCTCCATCTGTTGTGATGGTCTGAGGAATCCCGAACCTATGAATGACATGTTCTTTAACAAAATTGATGACGTCCTTCGATGCCACTGACTTCATAGGGATGGCCTCCACCCACTTGGTAAAATGGTCCGTGATGGCCAAAACGAACTAGTGGCCTTTGCTAGATGGAGGATTAATTTTGCCGTTCATGTTCATACCCCAACCTCTGAATGGCCAGGGTTTGATGATAGGGTTCATTACTGACGCTGGTACTATCTGTATCTTTCGAAACCTCTGACATGCCTGACATCCTTTATAATATTTGAAACAATCTTCAAGCATGGTGGGCCAGTAATACCCCGATCGCTTAAACAGCCACTTCATCTTATGAGCCACTTCATCTTATGAGCCGATTGGTGAGTCCCACAAGTACCTTCGTGGACCTCGTGTAAGAGCCGATTCGATTCAATCAGCCCCAAGCATTCGAGCAATAATCATTCCAAAGTCCTGTAGAACATGTCGTCCCCTATCAAGACATTCTTCATGGCCTTGTAACGTATCTTCTGAGGTGCCCCCCGAGCCGGATCCTTTAAGTAATTGAAGATATCGGCTCTCCAGTCTCCTTGTTCCAACAGGTGTACCTGAAGATCGGCTCCGTCTGCCACAACCTTGTATCCCGAAGCCATCCGTGCAGGATCATTGGCCTCTGAATTTTGTATCCTTGGTATCCAATAGAAATTTATATCCCTAAATTGGGCCATTAGCTCCTGACATTGTACCCATAAATGGAAAAACAACTCGCTCTTGCACCTATATTCTTCTGTATGCTAACAAATCACCAGCTTTGAGTCCCCAAAAATTTCTACTGCTTCTGCTCCGGCCTCAAGAAGCAATTCCATACCCTTACATACCGCTTCATATTCTGCTAAGTTGTTGGTGCAAAGGGTAGGCTACCTGATTGAAAAAGCAAATGCTGCCCCTGAGGCGACACGAGCAGGATACCTATACCACATCCGTCCCCACAAGCCGATCCGTCGAAGTACATGGCCCATGTGCGCACGAAGAGTGCTGCTATGTCAGTATTGATCCTTTCTGCAATAAGATCTGCCAGCGCTTGCCCTTTGACTGCCTTCGTGGGTTGGTACCAGATATCGAACTCTGACAGTGCAAACATCCACTTTCCGAGTCGGCCTTTCAACGCAAGAGCCGATAGCATGTGCTTGATAACGTCCGATTTGCAGATGACAATCGTTTCGGTAGATAGCAAGATATGACGAAGCTTTGTACAGGTAAAGAACAAACAAAGGCATAACTTTTCAATCTCAGGGTACCTGGTCTCCACATCTAGCATCCTTCTGCTAAGGTAGAACACAACCCTCTCCTTGCCGTCATGCACTTGTATCACCACCGAAGCGATAGAGGTATCGCCTACTGATAAATAAATGTAGAATGGCTTATCCTGCTGGAGTGGAACTAACACGGGTGGTTTTGACAAATATTCTTTGATCTCTTCAAATGACCGTTGTTGCTCTGCCCCCCAGCGAAACTCATCACTGGATTTAATCTTCACCAACTCCATAAAAGGCTCAATCCGCCCGGAGAGATTGGAAATAAACATTCTGACAAAGTTGATCTTGCCAATGAGCTACTAGAGCTCCTTCTTTGTAGTAGGTGGCACCATTGTTTTTGCAGCTTCCTGACTCTTTAGGCCGATCTCAATTCCTCCTTCATGAACCAAGAAACCCAGGAACCGACCGGCCGATACGCCGAAAGCGCACTTCTTCAGATTCATCTTAAGCCCGAACCTTCTGGTTTGTTCTAGAACTTGCCGTACGTCTCCTAAATGTCCCTCAACTAATGCAGATTTAACCATGATGTCGTCAATGTATATCTCAACCAACTTGCCAAACAGATCATGAAAGATGTAATTCATGGCACATTGATATGTGGCGCCGGCATTCTTCAACCCGAAAGTCATGACCACATACTCGAATAATCCTACTGCCTTGAGTACTCTAAACACGGTCTTGTGTATATCCTTCGGAGCCATATAAATCTGGTTATAGCCGGCGTTGCCGTCCATGAAACTCAAAATCTTGTGACCAGCAGCTGCGTTGATCAATGTCTCCATGATAAGCATCGGGTATTCATCCTTCGGTGTAGCTCTGTTGAGGTCTCTGAAGTCCACGCAGACTCACCATCGGCCATCCTTCTTTTGCATAGGTACAACACTTGAAATCCACTCAGCATACCTGCACGGCCTGATGAATCCTGCTTCTAGCATTTTCTCCACCTCTTTCTTGACTTCTTCTAGAACTTCAGCCTTCATTTGTCGCGCTCGCTGCTGAAACGGCCGAAATCCATTCTTGAGAGGCATCTCCGTGTAACCCTAGATGAAAAAATCTGCGTACTCCTTCAGCAAAGCTATCATCGGCTCTTGTAGACACGGGCTTAACTTTTTGTTGATGAATGTCGGTCGTGGCTTATCCCCAGGACCAATGTCAACCTCTTTGAGCTCGTCAGCCGATGTAAACCCGTATCATAGCTTTCCATCATCTGTCGAGTCAACGCTATAAATGGACAAAGAATATGATGAAAAGAGTTTCGTCCGATCGTTAAGATCGGCCGCCTTATAATCTTCATTAATCCTTGAAACTTTACGTTGAATTAAATATGTGTGTTACAGAGTATTTGGATTTATTTTTTAATTTGATATTCATAGACTTCATGTGTCCTGAGATCTAATTCTGGTATTTATGTCCTGTTGGTGTAAAAATCGGATGGTGAATCTTGCGGAGCACGACACGCTAAGGCCTGGGAGCTTTGCTTATCTCCCTGGCGCATGTTCTGCGCCAGTGAATTTGACCTGCAATTGAGAAGGGAAAAGAAATTTAATTAGTAAAACAACAGGGAACGTATCGGCTAGAGTTCCGAATAGTTCCAAGAAACGCATCGGCCAGAACGTCCGATATATAACCACACAATCGCCAACGATGCCGATTTTATGGTGAAGCGGGATTAAGAAATAAAGACCTCATAATTAAATACACATGTTTAATTAAACTAAATCCATCATCACCATTATCAGATTGGACGTAACCGAGATGACGCGAATAGCAGGGCGACAAACCGAGTATAACTAACCGATGCATTGAATTATGTTGGAATTTATTCTTAGGTTTGAGCCCGTGATCGGTCATGAGGCTGATGGAAACCGCTAAATCATCTCAATCGTGCCATCATTGACAGATGGGCACATCGGACTGGTAGGACTTGACCCAACATTATTGCTCAAGGATCGGTCTTAATTGAGACAAACTGAGATAACAATGGTGGTTCAAACGAATCAGCCGATCTGACCGTTGCAACGAAGTTCAAGATTGCGGATAACTTTATGGTAGTAGCAATAATCAAAGAAGAGATCGGCTATAGGGATTCTGCAGAAAAGGTCAGATAATGCCGATGACTTAATGATTATCACCAGATAAATTGTGAAATCTATTAAGAACTTGCAAGAGACCGAACAATGCAGCCGTATAAGAACTTGATAGAAATTGATAACTTAGTAGATTGATCTAGACAAAACTACAACTATACACCGGTAACTAAGCCTAGAAAATCTGATAAATGCGAACTTACCAACAAGTTGGAGATCGATCTGATGCAGCCCTAGTTGCTAAAGAATTCGGCGAGAAAGTACTCTGCTCCTACTAATAGGGTTTATGGCGAAGTATCGCGAAAAAGAACTGTATTGAATTGATCATTATTTTTTACAAAACCTTAAGGTCTGCTATTTATAGCCTAGTACTAGGACTCCTGATCAAACACGATCAGTTACAAACTTGACTTAAAAGTAAAAGCTACTATATCTATAAGATTTAACAAAAGGAAACCGGACTCCCGCAAGATCTTCTGCCGTCGTCATCTTCTGGTCCGATTCAAACTCCCTCTATCTGCCTTTTTGACCGAACCCTGGTCTGCCTCTAACTAATGCCACATCACCTTTGACCACGACTTCTGATGATTTTTACTAGATCCCTTGTTCGTTGGGCAGAATGGGCATCGGCTTCCTTTAAAATCCTTTATCGGCTATCATTTCACTTACCAAAATTACATTTGCAACATTTTGGTGCCAACACATGCCCCCAATTTTGGAATAAATAATTTCTTCCAAAATTCATGAAACATGATGATTTCTTTACAACAGCCGACTCCAAACAGTGCTTGATTTCTGCCACACTGATCGGTCTTTTCAAAATACACCGCTAGGTTCCTCGACCTTCGAGCCATTGCTGGGCTTATCTCTTTAAAACCTACTCGCACACGCTCCATCTTCTTCCTTTTGCCACTTTCATTTCTCTGCCCAAATTCTTCATCGCCGTCGCCCTCTACTCCAGGCTTCTCTGCACATTCGCCGCGCTCGACTTTTAATCGGTAAAGCTGTACCATATCTTCACCAAGCCCGCCTTGGTTCATTACCAATGGGGGCTCCAGGCTCTTCGTTGGCGGCAGCAACCTCAGATTCTTCATCAATGGCGGCTCCAGGAGCTCCAGAAGTAAAATCCTCTATCCTTGCATATTGCCTTTTTCTTTTTTCTAGTGCTCCCCCAAGCCTTGCTGATTTTTCTTGAACCCAAGATACTATTTCTTGATTTTCTCTTTTTCATTTGGTGTAGAACTTGAAGAACAAAATTTTGATTCCCAGAGAAGAAGACTCTTCCCTACTCTATCTGGGTCCGATAGGCATTCCCAACCCCCTCGATTTTATATCCCTAGAAACAATCAGATTCCTTATAGGCATTCTTCAATGAAATTGACCGATCGGACTCAAAGTTTTAGATCTTGGCCTAGGCTAGTACTAGGATGGAGGAATTGGTATATGCATATGTCAGCCAAAAGAACCTTATGGGATGAACATGATATTGACCAATGCATAACCCTCTCTTCGGCCGATATGGGAAAAAATGAAAATCTCCTTACAACCGCTTCCCACTTCTGGTCTGATGCTCTCAATGCTTTTTTGTTCGGCAATGGACCGATGACTCCCACGCTTTTGGATGTGATCATGCTCACCGATCTCAACATATCTAAAGATGATAGACCTTTTGATACTATCATCAAAACCACCCATCGGCTGATAACCATAGAAGTAGGAGGTTGGAAAGGCTATACTGCCGAGCACGCTAAGACAGGAACTATTGATAGTATGGAACACACAAACTTCTTGAATATGTTTCTAGAAAAATTCATTTTCTGTGGATCAACTTGCGGGCCAACCACTAACATGCAATCAATGGCTGAAAGACTCATTTCTAGCTAGATAGTACCCGTGGGCAAGCATCTATTGGGAGTAGTTTGCCACCTGCTTCATCAAGTATCGACGAAATTGGCTACTAATCAGCTGATAAACAATATAGGAGGCCCTTGGTGGGTTATCCAATTGTGGCTAAACATGTACACCCACAAGGCTATTGCTAAGGAGATCACTGAACCCGACTTCCCAGCCGACCATTTGGAAGAAAATGATAAACAATGGCGCCGATGTTCTTCTTTTAGAGAGGCGGCATCTATCATGCCTTGTAAAAAATTGGCACCCAGCAGAGTCACCTATTTCTTCAAGCTATCTTACAACAGCTTTACCGGTGACACAATCGTATGGTATGCCCATAAGGAGAATGCCGATCATTTCGAATGGCCATTCCTTTTCTAACTTGCCAAGGTATGCGAAGAAAACGATCCCGGTAGGAAAGCCTTCCAAATAGCATATACTCCTTGTCTCTTGGCGACCAATTTCTTTTCTAGGAAGAATCATCATTACTCTTACGAGTTCTATCATCCTTCCGTATTGGTCGATCAGCTTGGTTTCAGCCAACTACCAATCCACCTCTTCTTTGCAAGCCTAATTCAATCGAGGGAGATTCTTGAATCAAGTTTGCAATACAGCCGGCTGAAATCTCTGACCAACACTCTTACTAATGCCGATCTATTGGAATGGACTCCTGCTCATTTCTGCTCGGATCAATATAAAGCCTGGTGGAGTGAATGGAAACGCCATCTTCAGAGCCAACTAGCCTCTCAATATTGTTTGATGATTGACCCTTATCACGCCATCAGTTCTAATAAGGTACTCCTATTCTCTTGATTATTTACTCATTCATCTCCCTCTAGCTAGAGTATCGATGCAGAATCCTTACCAAAAAGCGCCAGCGGGCAGCCAATCAAATATGCACCAGTCTCAGTTAAACCATTAATCAGCCATGACGCCTGTTATCGCCATAACTCAGGAGGGCCAGAAAGGTGGGCCGAGAAGCAAGATGGGCTCGAAAGGTAATCATAATAGGCTTACGAATCGGCCCCTGTGCGGGTGTTTGAGGCCAGGGTTGGCCATGTATCTAGATAGGCATGTGGGTTTAAATAGTTTAGATAGAGATAACCAAGATTCGTGTCATGTTTAGTTAGGATTGGTTGGGGAAGGCAAGTCTCCGGACTATAAATATGTACTATGGATCATGAATAAGCAATAAATCAATCATTCACCAACAATTCTCGGCGCATCACCACCCTTGTTCTAGGGTTTCTCAGGTAAGTGCCGTGCGGTCCCGGTCACGCCCCGCGTGATTGGGGCGGCATCGTCCCCGCTTATCTACCTTTTGTGTTTCTCATTTTGAAGCTTTGTTGATGGCGAGTAACACTAGTTATCTTAACATTTATAGAGTAGTATCGGCTCTTCCATGCTTTAATCGTGCATTGTTTGTTACCTGTAACCGTTCAGTTGTCATTGTGCCCGATCTCGGGTGTGAGGGTAGCATCTTGCTCTATTTTTGTTTAGTAGATCCAATCTGTTATGGTTAGTCTTTGTTTATCGAAGATTTAGTTTAATATCTGCATGATTAGGCCCTTCAAACGGGTTGAATATTCCGGCAGTATGTTTGGCGCTTTATGATAGCTTAAAAAGAGATTGTTCCGGGAATTAGCTTTCTAGGCCTCTGTTTAGGTTATTGTTCCATTACCTTTCGTATCTGTTAGGCTTAATTATGTGTAGGATGTTCAGGTTATGCAGTGAAAGCTTTAACCGTCGTGGGTTGGATTAGCTTAATGGTTATAGAGCAAGTTTTATGTTACCATCGGATATGTTTGCTTTATTTATAGATCCGATCTGGTACTGAACACAATCGGCTCTTTATAGCCGATATAGAGAGTCACCTGATGAGCCGATCATGGCTCGGACTAATATTTATACGTGTCTGTGCATGCAGGAAACTAACATATAACACATTCCTGATCAGGTATAAGGTCAGGTGGCATGCCTAGCAACCCGGATGCCAAGACGTGTGCCAGATCTCGGGCCGTTGATTGAGGGACCAGGGCCCAGCAGCAGTCCTAGGAGCCTCCCGGCTCTTCGTGTTGCCTGTCGCTGCTCACCGGTGGGTTTTGACCGACAACAACGCCCCACCTTTGAAGGACTTTATGAAGGTAAACAAGGGTGGGCTTGAGCTCAAAAAAAGAACTGATAGAAGATTTTACTCTAATTTACCTGCTTAAGCGCAAGGAACTCCTTGCGCTTGATCTTCATCACTCCAGCAGGGATGTGGTGGCTCCTAAAATGCTCCCGGAACTGGACCCAAGTGAGGGCGTCGCAGTCCCGAGCTGGGTAGGACTCCCACCAATCAAGAGCTGAGCCTCGCAACTGCCCTACTGCGTACAGAACTCGCTCCCTGTCGTTGCACTAAGCGACATCCAACTGGCGCTCCGCCGAATGAAGCCAGTCATCAGCCTGGAGTGGATCAGCCGCATGGGAGAACGTCGGCGGGTGACCCCTCAGAAAGTCCGCACGCCTGTCGTGGGGCTGCTGCAGTGGAGGAGGTGGTGGCTGAGTGTGGATCTGCTGCAGAGTCTGAACAGTGTTGTTCAGAGTGGCCATCATTTGCATCTGGAGCTGGAAGAACTGCTCCGGAGTCAGGGGTGGAGGCATCGGCATCGGCTGGTCGGTACTCGGGTTGTTCTGCCCCTGCTGGCCAGAACCGGTGCTGGTGCTCCTGGTGTTCACCATCTATTTGTAGCAGAAACGGAATTTATAAGAGACCGATATTGTACGATTCCGGAAGGAAAACTCTGACAGGATAAAGTAGAGAGTAAAGAGTGTACGGTTTTACCCCCCAACGGTCTATCTCAGTTTTATTGCTTAATTCAAGTCTGCAATAAAGTCGATTTGCATGAGCAAGTTTAACTTCTAAACTATGCAATCAACCAAAAATCCAAATCAAACATTTTGCACAATCACAAACACTCAATATTCAAACATTAGTCGAGTTTATCACACCACTCGACTAAAACAAACAAGTGCTCTAGCATTTTTTTTTCTTTTGCAAGGCATCCTAGGATTATGAGGACAGATAGAAAATTGCAGGCCAACGTCTACGGAAGAGATCAGACTAATTCTTGGAAAGGACAAGAGGGAGAGCTAGCAAATCGAAGTTTAGGACTCAAGGAATAGAAGCAGAAATGAATTTTTGAGTTTGCGAAAGCAAGGCAAGAGAAAGAAATCTTTAGACTCGACCATTTCTATCTAGGCTTCGTCCTACAGTCAACATGGCTCTGATACCAATTCTGTCACACCCGATTTATAAAGACATAAACCGAGCAATCATATATGCGCCAGGATCAAGTCACGCATATATACAACAGAATTATCAAGATATCACAACACATATCACGAATTAAAAGCGTATAAATTGTAAATGAATTCTTTGTTACAACTGAATCAAGAATTGATTCAAGGAGTGCGGAAGCAAAAAGTAAATACATGAAGAACAGGGCGCCACAAGGACGTCGGCTGGAAGACAAACGCCTAGAAATCGTCAAGTCCATTGATGTAGTTCTCCATGTCGCCTGGTACTGAGTAGCAGTCGAAGATATCCCAAAGAGAACAGAAGAGTGGAGAAAGCAAGTGTGAGTATACAACTTGTACTCAACAAGTATAACATGCATTATAGGCTCTACGGTTAGCTGACTCAACTGCATTAGCTTTAATCTTGGCAAATTTTATTAAACCTATTTTCTACAAGTGGATAAATTACCATAACCCAAGTTGCATAAATAAATAATCAAAATTACTCATGAGTCTACTGAAATCCAAGCCAACCACCAAAGACAAACCCCACTAATCAGACGAAGGATCTAGGCCGCTCATAACCGTGAGCACGGCTAGTATACCAGTTTTACACTCTCGAGAGGTTGCACAACTTTACCCACAAGTCGTGAGCTACGCTAGTTGTTCATCACACTTCCTTAGGTGAGATGACTAGCAAACGCACTACGAGACCATTACAAAGGATCACATTAGTAAGGTGTAACCGCTAAGGTTTCTGCATCAGCGATGATGGGGCCCACCTCACGGGGGTACAAGCACACAGCACAGACCAAGCCGGAGGAGCAGGGTCCATTGAAGCTTACCACCCCTCTTGACCCGCAGGTAAGTTACTCCCAAACCAAAATGACCTAATTAGTAAGTCAAGACCGTCCCATTCCAGTCTTGTGGTTGCGCTGTTGTCCCAGTTGTCGCTCTATGAACCGGTCCTTATGGAGAGTGGCCAACCAAGCACTAAGCATCGTGCTGGCCCCCTAAACCAGGTTTCTAGAAAAACATATTTTAACGAGACGTGAGCCACTCAAGCACACAGCACAGAGGGCCACTCCCAACGATAAGTTGCATATACCATTAATAAAATTTAATTAAAAAGGATCATATTGTGTGAGAGTGCAGCACCTAGCACAACTTAACCATAATGCAACCCAAGGTATATATAAAGGATAAAAGTGGCTAGGAAAATCCTTATAGGCATACAGTATTAAAATGCAGTATGAAATTGTATTTAAAAGTGATAGGATGTTCATGATATACTTGCCTTCCTCAAACCTGCTGCTGCTCAAAGGGCTCTGAAGAAGGTGGCTCCTGGTACTCCTCTGGTGGCTCAACGTCTACTCACGATCGCAACGCCAAAACATGGCCCACACATGCACATACATGCAAACAATGATGAAGATAAGAAATAGTACAACAATACAATAAAAAAGCACACAAAACTAAGATAAAGCTATTCTACACGTTACAACGATCGCGTGAGCGTGAAAACCACGTAAAACGGAGCTAAGATGTGAAAACTAGGGCTAAAACAAGATCCAGGGACTTAACTGTGAGGAAATAAGAAGTTCCAGGGGGTTCTGCGCGAAAACTAGGGAATTATACACAATTAAACTATAGACGCAGGGTCTAACGTGCAAAAACTATAGGGCTGGATGGCGGACCCAAAATCTAGAAAGCTCAGGAGCTTCGGTGCAAAAACAGGGGCTCAACTGAAATTACTTTTGAACTAACGTGGACTGCGGGTTGATTTCAAGGAAACTCAGGGGCTCTTTAGCAAAACCGCACGGCTGAAGCGATACCTTCTGATCTGGGCCGTCAGATCTGGATCGTACGGTTCAGACGAGTTCCGGTTCGGACGCTCCGATCTGAATGGCGAGGGTCCGGACGGTCCGATCTGCACGGGGAAACGGACGGTCCGATCTGATCGCTGTAGATCGAACTGCTAGGGTTAAAAGGGCTGCGGCCGGCGGTGGTACTCACCAGCGACCTTGTTCCGTGGTGGAGCACGGCTCGGGGCTCACCGGAGTTCATCGGAATTGATGCTCCGGGGGTCAAATTGACTCGTGCCTGGGTCTAGGGTGACCAGCGCGCCACGCGTGATCTACTGGTGGCCTAGGCTGGGCTCAGGAAGGTCGGTGGAGGCGGAACCGTGAACGAGGCGGAGCTGCGTGGTGGGGAAACGCCGGCGTGCGATGTTCCAGTCCCTGCGTTGACCTAGGTGCTACGGGACCTAGCGCAACAGGAAGAGAAGGACCACGTGGTGCTCACCGAGGGCTTGGTCCGGGCGGAAACACCGTGTAGGGTGGTCGACGTCGGGGTCCGACGGTGGAGTCGGGGCGGCGCTCGTGGAGAGGGTCGATGCAGGGCGTCTCTGGGCTCCTGGACTCCACGGGTCGGCTCGTGAAGCTCCTGCAGAGATACTACGGGGGTTAAGAAGGTCGGGGACCCACCGGCGGCGAGGAATCGAGGGTGCGGAGCAGCTCACCGGCGGCGGTCCTTGGGTGAAATTCTGGCGCTACACGGGTCGGGGTCATGAGGGAAGAGCTTGGGGAGCTTCCTAGCGGTGAGGCGAAGCTGATGCAGGGGTTGGCTGGGGCTGGGGCGCAGCAGGGTGGCCGGTCCACGGTGAGGCAGGGAGCTCTGCGCGGCGGAGCGAGCGGGCAGAGGCTTAGGGTTCGGGTGGCGGCCGCGGGGTAGGGGGATAAGGGTGCAGGGGGTTTGCGGGTGCGTTTAAAGGGGAAGGTAGGGATCTCGGGGGGGGGGAGGGGGGCGCTCGGAGAAGGCAGGCGAGGATCACGGCGGCCGTTGTGCGGCCGGTGGAGCAAGGAGGAAGAAAGGAAGGAGGAAGACGGGGTGCCGACAGGTGGGGTCGGGGCGTCAGCGGAAGAGAGAGAGAGGGAGAGCGCGCGGAGGAGGCGGCCGTGCGAGCTGGGCCAAGTTGGGCCACGCGCGGGGAGGAGGAAAGGTGGGCCGTGGGGAAGGAGGTCGGGCTGAGGGGAAGAGAGGGAAAGTAGGCCGGGCTGGGCTGGGAGCTAGGGTTGCCTTCCTATTTCCTTCACTTTTCCTTTTCAACCATCCCAAATCTATTTGAATTCAAAGCAAAGTTGGATTCAAACTCCTATGCACTCACTCAAATAAAACTTATGCACCAGCATGGATGCACAAACATGTTGAACTAAAATAAATTTTAATTCTTTGTGGAATTTAATTAAATTAAATGCAAGCTAGGCAAGATAAATCCTTAGAAAATTACTGGAGCCAATTTAAATTCATTATAAATCTCGGAATTTTACATTAGGGTGTTACACAGTGGAGATCATATTGCAAGTGGCATCACTCTTTCACTCACAACACGAGCGACTGAAAGGAACTCCGTCGGCAGATCCAATCGGCTATTGAGCAAGACCGATTGATCTTGGGCCAAACTGCCATGAAGGTCGACACCCAGCCCTTCCCGAGTGTGAATATGGTAGAAGGTTATGACCGGCCTACGAGGCGGCAATTAGATTTTGCACTTGGTATTAACATGACAGAGCTTGCACCACGCCGCCAAACCAAGAATGAAGAGGCCGATCCTTGCGATCGGCCCCAAAAAGGAGACAAGGGATATATCATGGAAGAACAAATAAGGCATGTCAGGAATCAGCGGCCAGCTTCTTCCGATCTACTCAAGAAGTACGAGTACCAATATCAGCAGCATCTCCAGCGTGAGTCAGAGGAGGAGGAGTATGAACGCCATATTGGAAAAGTTTGAAGAAGCGGGAAGACATGCGTGATCATTGGCATTGCCCATTCTTCAAGTATTGTTGGGATTCCGGCATGAGCCGATTGCCTACTACCAAGGATTGCCCGGAGTGCGGATCCCAAAAGCGAGATGCAGAGGGGGTCTCAGTTTTCCGATGTTTAGGACCTGTGCTATCCCAGCAAGAACAGATTCAACCACCACGAAGAAGGGTGAACTTCGAAGAAGAAGAGGATAAGTATCACCGTCCGCGCTGGTGCCTTAATGGACTTAACCGTTCCCAGAAACGTAGGGTTCAGCGGTTGCGCAGCCTGGAACAAGCTGAGGCTAGATATCTTGAGACACTAAGGAAGGCGCGCTCGGATTTGGCGGACAAAGTCCACTACACGCAGAAAATGGAGTCGCGCCCTCCCAGGAAGGAGTGGCGGCCAAGATCAACAAGAGCCGATGCGAAGACATCGGCTGATACGCATATGGTGTTTGTGCTCCCTGCGGAGTTCCATGCTCGAGGCCGTGAAGAGTTATCAGTGGCCCAGCTTGACTTGGGGCCGCGGCCAGTAATACTTGAGAATCCACAAGCAAAGAACTACAAGCATTTGAAGGCTATACATCTCAAGGGTTACATAAACGGCCAGCCCGTCAACAAGATGTTGGTTGACACAGGAGTGGCACTTAACATAATACCGTACTCAGTGCTGCGCCGCTTGGGGCGATCCGCTGGAGATTTGATCAAGATCAACGTCATGCTAAGCAACTTCAACGGCCAAACTTCAGAGGGAAAAGGCGTCCTTAGTGTGGATCTGACCGTTGGAAACAAGACTGTCCCGACCTCTTTCTTCATCATCAACAACAAGAGCACATATAATGTCCTAGTTGGTAGGGATTGGATCCATGCCAACTGCTGCATCCCTTCCACAATGCATCATGTCTAATTCAGTGGGATGGAGATGAGTTAGAAATGGTTCATGCAGATGACTCGATCGAGATCTCGCATGCTGCCATGAGCATCTGGGATGCGGAAGACCAAGAGCCAATCTCGGGAATTAGTTTGGAAGGCTTCGACAGCATTGATGCTACAAAAAATGGGGTGAGGTTGGTCTTATCCACTGGCCTTACAGAGTAGATAAGTCACAAAGAACGAGCTGCTCTGACGCACTTGGCAAGGCCGATTCCCGCGATCGGCCCCCCAAAAAAAATGAAAACCTTTGATGTCAAGTGTTTTACGTGATCATAGCAGTTACAGGGAGGCCCGCTTTAGCTGCCGGCTATACTTCTATTGTAAAGTTTCAAAGAACAATGAAGGATATAAAGCGGCCGATCTCAATGATCGGTCAAAATTCTTTTTATTATCTTCTTTGTCCATCTGCAGTGTTGATTTAATAGATGATGGAAAATTAGGATACAGGTTTACATCAGCTAACGAGCTCGAAGAAGTGGATATTGGTCCTAGGGATAAGCCACGACCAACATTTGTCAGCAAAAAGTTACGCCCGTATTTACGAGAGCCGATGATAGCTTTGCTAAATGAGTATGCAGATTGCTTCGCCTGGGATTATACGGAGATGCCTGGGTTGGACAGGAGTATAGTCGAGCATCAGCTCCCTCTCAAGAATGGATTTTGGCCGTTTCAGCAGCGAGCGCGACAAATGAAGGGTGAAGTCCTGGTGGAGGTTAAGAAGTGGAGAAAATGCTAGAAGCAGGATTTATCAGTCCTTGCAGGTATGCCGAGTGGATTTCAAGTGTTGTACCTGTACAAAAGAAGGATGGCCAATAGCGAGTCTGTGTGGACTCCAGAGACCTCAATAGGGCTACTCCAAAGGATGAATACCCGATGCCTGTCGTAGAGACATTGATTAACGTGGCTGCTGGTCATAAGATCTTGAGTTTCATGGATGGAACCGCCGGTTATAACCAGATCTTCATGGCTTCGGAGGATGTAAACAAGACCGCATTCAGAGTACCTTGGGCAGTAGGACTGTTTGAATATGTGGTTATGACTTTCGGGTTGAAGAATGCTGGCGCTACGTATCAGCGTGCAATGAATTACATTTTCCACGATTTGATCGGCAAGCTGGTGGAAATTTACATTGACAACATCATGGTGAAGCCTGCGTCGGTCGAAGGGCACTTGGGGGACTTATGGCAAGTTCTGGAATGAACTAGATGGTTCGGGCTTAGGATCAATCTGAAGAAATGCGCTTTCGGCATATCGGCCGGTCAATTTCTGGGTTTCTTGGTTCATGAAAGAGGAATCGAGATCGGCCTAAAAAGTCAAGAAGTTGTGCGAACAATGGTGCCGCCTACTACGAAGAGGGAGCTCCAGCAGCTCATTGGTAAGATCAACTTTGTCGGAAGGTTTATTTCCAATCTCTGTGGGCAGATTGAGCCTTTTATGGAGTTAGTGAAAATCAAAGCCAATGAAGAGTTTCGCTGGGGGGTAGAGCAGCAATGGGCATTTGAAGAGATCAAGGAGTATCTGTCAAAACCACCTGTGCTTGTTCCACCCCAACAAGATAGACCATTCTACGTGTATCTATCAGTAGGTGACACCTCCATCACTTCAGTAGTAATACAAGTGCATGACGACAAAGAAAGGGTTGTGTTCTACCTCAGCAGAAGGATGTTAGATGCAGAGACAAGGTACCCTGATATTGAAAAATTATGCCTCTGTTTGTTCTTTACATGCACAAAGCTTTGTCATATCCTGCTATCAGCCGAGATAATTGTCATCTGCAAATCGGATGTCATAAAACATATGCTATCGGCTCCTGTGTTGAAAGGCCGACTTGGAAAATGGATGTTTGCATTGTCAGAGTCGATATTTGATACCAACCCGCGAAGGCGGTTAAAGGGAAAGTGTTGGCGAATCTCATCGCAGAAAGGATCAATACTGACATAGCAGCACTTTCCATACGCGCATGGGCCATGTACTTTGACGGATCGGTTTGCGGAGATGGATCTGGCATAGTTATCCTGCTTGTGTCGCCTCGGGGGGCAACGTATTCTTTTTCAATTAGATTACCTACCGCTTGCACCAATAATCTCAGAAAATATGAAGCAATGCGTAAAGGTATAGAGTTGCTTCTCGAGGCCGGAGCTGAAGCAGTGGAAATTTTTGGGGATTCAAAATTGGTGATCTCTCAGCTCACAGAGGAATACAGGTGTGAGAGCGAGTCGCTCTTCCCGTTATAGGTGCAATGTCAAGAGCTAATGGCCCAATTTAGGTATATAAATTTCTATTGGATACTTAGGACTTGAAATTCGGAGGCTAATAATTTGGCACAGATGGCTTTGGGATACAAGGCTGTAGCGGACAGAACTGATCTTCAGGTACACCTACTGGACCAAGGAGATTGGAGAGCCGATATCTTCAATTATTTGAAGGATTCGGCTCAGGGGGTACCCAAGAGGATACGTTACAAGGCTATGAGATATGTCCTGATAGGAGATGACATGTTCTACAGGACTTTAGAAGGTCTGCTGCTCAAATGCTTGGGGCCGGTTGAATCCAATCGGCTCTTGCACGAAGTTCACGAAGGCACCTGTGGGACTCTCCAATCATCTCACAAGATGAAGTGGCTAATTAGGCGATCGGGGTATTACTGGCCCACCATGCTTGAAGATTGCTTCAAATATTATATAGGATTTCAGGCATGTTAGAGGTTCAGGAAGATACAGATGGTACCAGCGTCAGTAATGAACCTGATCGTCAAACCGTGGCCGTTCAGAGGCTGGGGCATGGACATGATCGGCAAAATTAATCCTCCATCCAGCAAAGGCCACCAGTTTATTTTGGACATCACAGATTACTTTACCAAGTGGGTGGAGGCGGTTCCCATGAAGTCGGTAGCATCCAAAGATGTTATTAATTTTGTCAAGGAGCATGTCATTCACAGGTTCGGGATTCCTCAGACCATTACAACAGATGGAGGTTCGGTCTTCATTTCAGAGGAGTTCAAGAAATTCGCCACCGACATGGGCATCAAGCTGATTAGATCATATCCATATTATGCCCAAGCAAATGGACAAGCTGAAGCATCCAATCAGAGCCTTATCAAGTTGATCAAAAGAAAGATTGATGAATATCCTAGGCGTTGGCATGAGGTCTTATCAGAGGCATTGTGGGCATACCGTATTTCTTGCCATGGAGCAACAAAAACTTCTCCTTATCACCTAGTGTATGGATAGGAGGCTGTATTACCGTGAAAAATTACGGTGGGCTCAAGGCGCATAGAGTTCCAGAATGACTTAACAGCTGAAGAGTATGCTACTCTGATGAATGATAATGTTGAGGACCTCACGGAGCTAAGGCTTTGGTCACTTGAGAAGATCAAAGAAAATAAGGCCAAAGTAGCCCGCGCGTACAACAAGAAAGTCAAGCCAAAAGAATTCCAAGTTGGAGATCTGGTTTGGGAAGCAGTGCTACCATTGGGGACTAAAGATGCAGTGTATGGCAAATGGTCTCCAAACTTGCACGGGTCATATAGGGTTGACCAAGTCTTATCTAGGAACGCATATATGCTTGAGGAGTTTGATGGCGTCAAGTTCCCGGTGGTGGTCAGTGGTCAACATCTCAAGAAGTACTTCCCAAGTATGTGGGTTGGTGAGCAGTAGAGCCGATGCTATGCATCAGGCTATGAACCGATATGATCAGTAGGCCCGTACAAGAGAAAGCCGACGCTGCATGAAAGGATATGAGCCGACAGAGCCTGATGAGTTGTACAGGCGGAAGCTGATGATATGCGTCAGGCTGGGTACAAGGAAAGAGGGCCAATACATGCAGTCAGCCCATATATATAAAAGAGAAAGAAAAAGTACTTTATACCCAACGCATTGAGTTGATCGAATAGCCGATGTACAACCATTGACTCTAGAATCTTAATATAGATACATGCAGGATTATCTTACAAAGGGTGACTACAAGGAAGTCTACTGAAGGAACACATCGATGGCAGTGATAGCCTCAAGACGGACATGATCAGCCTCAGCAATCACTGCTTCATCGTCCTTGTCCTCTCCCGACACCACCTGCCTACTCAAAGCGCTCAGCTCTGCAAGTTCTATCTTCAGTTGGGTGGTCAGGTTTTCTGCTTCTCGTACGGAACTGGCAATAAGTTTCTTCTCTTCTTGGATGCGATGCTTGGTTGCCCGGACCTTAGCTTTGAGGTCCTCTAATTCCTTCTCCAGAAGTTGAAGCCTTTGAGAGTGCTCAGATGTATCGGCCTTGGCGTCCAGAGTCGCCTTCTTCTCGTTAAGCAACCGACACCTCTCGGCAATGTCGGCCTTCAAGGGAGCTTGAGAGTGTCGAGCTTCAATTCTGTGTCGAGCTTGTTCTACACTTGCCCGAAAGAAAGGAAGGTGCCCGGTTGGCCAAAGCTTGATCTGAAGGATTTCCAGGAGTTGAGACCTGATCTCCTTGAGGGTCTGCCTCACTGCGTCGGAATCCTGCACCAGGGCGTCAATTGGAGCTGATAGAAGGCTCTTCACGCGGAGAAGCTGGCTGGCGATGCCAGTCGAGTCTTGCTGATGATCATCGATTTCTAGTATGGCTGAGCCGACAGATGCAGGGTTGAATGAAAGTAACTCCGAGAGGTTCAGACCCTAAAAGAAGACATAAGACTAAAGCGGCACAAGAGACATAGGGAAAAGAAGTTGCAAACGACTCGGTGACAAGACATACCCATCCTTGAGAAGAAGCAATGACAGCCGGTGAAGTGACGATCGGCTCCTAAGGACGCACCCTTTCTGGGGAAGGAGTGACAGCCGATGAAGCAACGATCGGCTCTTACATGCGCGCCCCTTCCGAAGGAAGACTGATAGCCAGCGAGGTGACGATCGGCTCTTCCAGTGAGGGACCAACGTCCGACGCGACAATGACCGACTCCTACAGACCTCGAAGGATGACCGAAGTATCAACTGGCATTGCGGGGTTATCTGGAACTTTTGGGGTGGGGTTCTGAAGATTGACTAAGATGTTGACCGTTGTCAAAGGATCTTCTGGAGCTTCTGGAGTTGGGTCTTTTTGGCATGCGGGCTCTTCCCCACTAGAAATGTCTATAACATCGGACTACAAGATAGGAAAGAGCAATCAAGTCAAAATATATATGTTCAAAGGATCAAATTATAAGAAGGGCGATCTAAACCTGGCTGACGATCAGAGCTTCTTGAGTGGTGGAAGATGGCCCTGCTTCCTTCCGAATTTTTCTGACAATCATCTTCCTCACCTTCATTTGGGCCCGGGTGCAGCAACATCAAAGGATTGTTTCTGCTTGGGAGTCAACTTCGTGGTGCCAGGCTGGATCCGCATGATACCTTTTGACGGGGGAGCTGCATTTTTGCCAAAAAGGACCACGAGGGCAACCGGTGAAAACTGGAAGGGGGAGCCATCATCGTTCCTGGGCTCCGGACCATCTTCCTGCTGCAGAAAGAGCAAATGGAGTCAGAAAAGGAAGTGAGCAGAGCCAGGAGGAAAACATTGGATTGATAGTAATACCTCTTCCTCAGGAGCTTCATACTCAGCGTGAATCTGCTGCAACATCAGCCCCAGCACTTTCCGGAAGACATGAGTCTTCCACATCGACCACCAGTCCTCGAAGTTGATGGCCGAAGAAGTGAATGATAGATCAACAGGGATTGAGATGAGAAGGTCTGAAAATAAGTTGTAACATCATTGGGTGGTGACGGCATCGGGTAGATCGGTTCTGTTGGTTGTCAAATAATGAAGGAAGAAATGAGGAGGAACTTGTCCAAGGCCAAATTGTTGAGCTGCTACGACCGGCTGATAGAATTTATATCCTGGCTTGATGATCCGGTTGGAGGTGCTCATGCCGACTGGAAGGAGGCATGGGCGGATCATGATAGAATATAGATGCCGAGTACCATCATCATCGGCAAAATCAGCCAAGCTGAAGGTGACCGGGTTCTCAAAAATTTCAGAATCAGTGTAGGGAAGGAAGATAGGATTGTTCAGGCCCCTATAGAAAATTCTAAACCAGCTTGAAGCTTGTGAGGGATTCAACTTGCTGCCAGGAAGGCTGTATAAAGCCTGGCCGAAGCTGGTACATCTGATCCACCTCCCACTCTGATCTGGGAAAGAGTTATCGGCCAAAGCAGGGAAGTCTGGGATGAAGTCCTGAAAGTATAGGTGAGCCCACAATTGGATAAACCACTAGTGACCACTGGTCCTAAGTTTCTTCTGGGTAAGTAGGCTCAAGGACATCAGTGGAGGTATCTGTAGACTTCCCCAAGGAACAACTTGCCAAGGCCAACAGTGTTACCTTTGGCTAGTTCATATGCAAGGGGGAGATAATTCTTGGTTGGGGCAAGGGAAGGACCTCAAAATAAGAAGTGTTCCAACCAAAGATTCAAGAAGGCTGTATGTTCTTTTTCGGTCACAGGACCTTTGGTTTTAAGTTGCTAATTTAGGTATGCACCCCATTTTGTACACTCTATTTTGGAAGACAACTTGAAGGGAACTTCAGATAGTCTGTAGGCAGAGGGGCAGGATGAAGAGATGTTAAGACCAGTGATCATCATTACGTCTAGGAGGGTTGGAGTCATCGGTCCATGACCAAATAGGAAGAAGTTCAAGGTATTGGACAAAAAGTAGCCGATGGTTTTCCGGAGATTCTCATTCTTCTCAAGAGGGGATAGAGATAAAGACAGAGCGTTGGCTATCCCTATGGTCTCCCATGTGGGATGGTAGGTCTTTACTACTCTGTTATACCAGGTCACCCAGCCCTCGGGAGGATTTGACCAGGCACGTAGGCTGTCGGCCCAAGAATCTAAGTCTATGTTTTGACTAACGAATGGAATCCGATTGGCCTCGCAAGAAATTAGATCTATGGATTTTTCATAAGAATGAGGCCCAAGACAAAAGGAATTGGGAGAAGAAGGATGAGGCAAGAGAATGTCTGAAACCTGAAGAATCCATAAAAACCAAACAACCGGAGAAGGATCATTTAATGATGCAAGGGATCTAGTAATCGCTGCATTAAATTAGTAAAGGTCGGAGTTTTACCTTCAGGCCAAAGACACCCGCGTCGGCATTCGAAGATTCCGCCATTGGAAACCCCAAAGATCAAGAACTTGGGAACTGGATCTAGGGTTGGCGGTGTAAGTATGAGTTTGTGCTCTAAAGGCTTTGGTTCGGATCTTTGCGGTTAGGGTTTATGAGCGGAAGGTTTTGGAGAATAACTTGGATTCGGGGAATCTTCGGAGATCTGTTTTGGGGAAGGTTCTGGATTTAAGTGGAAAATAAAATGAATTGGAGAATCGACTTAGATCCAGATCTGCATTTTTAAGGAAAGGAACCGATGCGTTGCCATCGGCTATCAAGAAATCGGTTTCTTAACGAGTTGCGATAAAAGATTTTATTTATAACGGGGAGTGAGTACAAAAGGGGGAGCCGATTGCTCCTATAGCCGGCTTATCGGCTTAATCCTACAGTCTACCACCAGTAGGCACCGGAGGTTCTGCAGTGCTTGATCGGTGGAGCCGTGCTGACTTGCTGTCGCCGCCGCTGCCGTCGACGTCGCCGCCATCATCTCCACCGCTGTTACTGCTGATGCTGCTGCTATCTTCAGTTTCTTCACCGTCGTCGGCGTTATTGTCATCCTCCAATGATCCGCCAAGGAGGAAGCCTCCTGCCACCAAGTCCTGCTCGATTGATGAGGAATCGGCTTCTTCTTCCGAGGAGAAGAAGAAGTCTTCTTCCCAGGATGCGTCATCTTCGTCATCTTCCTCCAGCTCACCACCGAGGAGGAGGTGGAGATCTTCGCCGTCGGTCAGGGACTCATCGTCCTCTGACCAAGTCTGGAAGTCCCATTCTTCTACATCCCAATGCAGGAGGGCACAGACTTCGTAGGCGGCTTTAGGGTCATACTTTGGAGTGGGTTCTCGAATGGACACGGACTCAAAGGAGATGGCGGAGAGGAAGAGGAAGAAGCCATTATGAGAAGAGGGAAATTGAATCAGGTACGGTTGCTAATGGCTGAAGGAAGGGGATGAGAGAAAGAAAGTTACCGAGGGCAGGTTTATAAAGATGGAGTGGAAGATGAATCGGCACCATAGCTGTTTCCAAGGAGTCTGATGCAGAGCAGTCACATCCCCTGGAAGTTGAAGAGGCATGCCTGTACGGATTCCGGAAGTCGAAGAGGCGGGGCGATTAAAAGAGAAATGGTTTCGGAATAATTATTGCCGAAACCAGGGGGGCATGTGTTATCGCCATAACTCAAGCGGGCCAGAAAGGTGGGCCGAGAAGCAAGATGAGCTCGAAAGGTAACCATAATTGGCTTACGAATCGGCCCCTGTGCGGGTGTTTGAGGCTAGGGTTGGCCATGTATCTAGATAGGCATGTGTGTTTAAATAGTTTAAATAGAGATAGTCAAGATTCATGTCGTGTTTAGTTAGGATTGGTTGGGGAAGGTAAGTCTCCGGACTATAAAAATGTACTCTGGATCCTGAATAAGCAATAAATCAATCATTCACCAAAATTCTCGGCGCATCACCACCCCTGTTCTAGGGTTTCTCGGGTAAATGCTGTGCGGCCCCGGTCACGCCCCGCATGATCGGGGCGGCATCATCCCCTCTTATCTACCTTTTGTGTTTCTCGTTTTGAAGCATTGTTGATGGCGAGTAACACTAGTTATCTTAACGTTTATAGAGTAGTATCGGCTCTTCCATGCTTTAATCGTGCATTGTTTGTTACCTGTAAACGTTCAGTTGTCATTGTGCCCAATCTCGGGTGTGAGGGTAGCACCTTGCTCTGTTTTTGTTTAGTAGATCCAATCTATTATGGTTAGTCTATGTTTATCGAAGATTTAGTTTAATATCTGCATGATTAGACCCTTCAAACGGGTTGAATGTTCCGGCAGTATGTTTGGCACTTTATGACAGCTTAAAAAGAGATTGTTTCGGAAATTAGCTTTCTAGGCCTCTGTTTAGGTTATTGTTCTGTTACCTTTCGTATCTGTTAGGCATAATTACGTGTAGGATGTTCCGGTTATGCAGTGAAAGCTTTAACCGTCGTGGGTTGGATTAGCTTAATGGTTATAGAGCAAGTTTTATGTTACCATCGGATATGTTTGCTTTATTTATAGATCTGATCTGGTACTGTACACAATCAGCTCTTTATAGCCGATATAGGGAGTCACCTGATGAGCCGATCATGGCTCGGACTAATGTTTATACGTGTCTGTGCATGCAGGAAACTAACATATAACACATTCCTAATCAGGTATAAGGTCAGGTGGCACGCCTAGCAACCCGGATGCCAGGACGTGTGCCGGATCTCAGGCCATTGATCAAGGGACCAGGGCCCACCAGCAGTCCCGGGAGCCTCCCGGCTCCTCGTGTTACCTGTCGCTGCTCGCCAGCGGGTTTTGACCGACAACAATGCCCCAACTTTGAAGGACTCTATGAACGGCAAACAGACCCAGAATACCAAATCACTAGCCTCCAAAAAGAAAAAGAAGATAACTGATGGCTCTTCATCGGCTACTGCAACTCCAACCCCGGATATGTCTACCATGACCGCCAATCTGATTCAATCCATTCAGGTATCCTTCAGCCGATTTCAATAACTCTATTACTTTTCACAATGTATCATATTTTCTTATATTGGTAGGAATCAGGCATTGTATTACCCCTGCTGACCAGTCCAATAGAAAACCAGGCTTCACCAACTCTAGGAGATCGTCCTCCATCTCTAGCTCCGATGCCAAATACAGAAAAAGAGGTATACATAACAACTGAACTTATGAAGTCTAAAGAAAGAATAAACCAAGCTTTCACGAATACCCCTATACTAATTCAACCGAACAGGCATTGGCATCAGCACTTGGCAACACCCCTCCTACTGATCAGGATGCACCATTGAACATGGAGGACGGTGCCGTGGCTACTCCCGAAGATGACCCAACTTTCGATGAAATAGTAAGTCATCCGATTCCCCCCTGAGCCATCGGCTGATGCAACAACCTTATCAGACATCCCTTCTTCATTGGACATAACACCCCTCAGATTGCCATCTCTAGTCGGGGAAACAAGTATCCTCCTAACCGTATCCGTATCTTTCCAAAATTTCTTTTATGACTCAAATATTTTTGCCCTAAAGGTGATATTTGTAGTATCGTCTATTTCTTGGTCGGTGTTCCCCCTTTTAGACCAGCTCTTCTTTTTATGACCACCTAGCTTTTGCCAGACTGGTCGTACAATGCGAGCAACTCGGGCATACATACTTGGAAGGTGCTCCCTAGGGCTGAGCTACTACTTAGGCCGATATACAACTTCCTAACTTTATTGGCCGGTCTTGCCTTGCGCCTTAACTCAGGTTTACTGCTCGATCTACTATTCATTTAGAATAAGCTCTTCGAGCCGACTGCTTGGGTCAGCTTTATCCATCATCGGACATGTGCATGAACTCTCCTTCCTACACTTTCCCCGATAGTTAGTCTACGCCTTCGAATTCCCATGACGGCACGTCAGCCAATGCCACACTAATAGAGGTATCGGCTGATACTATTTTGATGTCATCTCCTTGCCACTGGATAAGGCAATGGTGCATTGTAGATGGGACACAACAGTTGGCATGGATCCAGTCACACCCCCAGAAGCAAACTTTAGGAACCTTCCCATCAATAACGAAGAAGGTGGTGGGCAAGGTCTTACTCCCAATGGTCAGCTCCACGTTCAAAACTGCTATAGCCTGGGAGCCATTCCCTGCGAAGTCCTTGAGAGTCATGCTATAGCCTGGGAGCCATTCCCTGCGAAGTCCTTGAGAGTCATGTCTGTCTTGCTGAGATCTTCCGATCCCTTACTGAGCTTCCGATAGGTGGTGTATGGCATCAGATTTATGGCAGCACCACCATCAACTAACATCTTGGTCATCGGCTTTGCATCAAGGTACCCCTTTAAATATAAAGCTTTAAGATGCCGATATTTCTCCCCCTCTAGTTTATCAATACAGGCCTATTGCGGATGTAGGACCAGGTGCGCAACAACTTCTTCCTCATATTTCTCCTCCGCTGGGTTCCGATACTCTACGGCCAAGAAAAAAACCATGTTTACATCAGCCGGTATTCCTGGCTCGTCGGCCTTTTTCTTTGGGCGCCATATCTTAGCGGCCTTAGCCTATATCTCAAGCTGTTCCCTTTGCCTTAGTCCTTATACTCTTCTCTTTTGAGACCTGGTCAAGCCTCTAGGACACCATTGCGGGTCTGGTTCGGGAATAAACTCTCGGCAGTATGAGGGCTCATCCGATTCTTCAGCTCGGCTTTGCCTAGCCGATTGTTCTTGTGGAGATGTAGAAGAATCGACCGAATTATTCCGTCTCAAGTGTGCTAGTCATTGCTATACAGGCAATCCTAACTCATCGCACTTCAAACGGAACAACCCATTGGTCTGTTGGGTCTCCGCCCGATGCAACCATGGTTCAATAGGATCGAAGCAGGTTTACCTCGCACGAAGGCGAGTTTACAATCACACCACAACTCACTAACTTTTAATTCATAGGAATAATAAATATTATTACAGACTGTTTCAAGCTTTAAAGTTAACTTATACAAACATTGTATTAAACCACAAGCTATACAAGCTTGTGCCAGAGTAACAGCGGAAGAAAATTAACATCGCGACTACACGTCGCAAAAGTTGGCACCATGCTTCTCCCTAAACATGGCGTCATTCCGGAGGGTCACTGCCAGCCGGGGACGGATCCCACTCCACGGACCAGCCAAACAGAACAGAAAATGGCCAGGCTGGACCATCCGTTGGGTTCTCACAGGCCATACCTGAAAATAAACTAGCAAGACTGAGTATGCTAATACTTAGCAAGACTTACCCGTGTCATGATTTACTTAGCCATGTAACTTGACTTATGATGGATTGTAATGGTTCTGGGTTTAATTTCAGCTGAAAAGCAACAAAAAGTATGATCTAACTTCCATGTTTTAGCTTTCAGCTTCTAGTTGCATTAACCATTCTAGGTAAGCACTTATTCTAGACAAGCAAGGTAGAGATTAGCATCCATCAAGATTATTCCAATGAGAGTTACTGTTCTTACCAGAAGGAATAAGCAGTCTCAATCTTCGCGAGAAACGGATGATTCTGAATCAAATTTCCAAACCTTGCAAGGGTAAACCTAACTCACACGCTTGGAATATCCAATGATCATTCCGAAGCAACCGTTTTCCTTTCATTCCGACTCGTGGATCAGGGCCACCACAAGCGACTGTAGGACCACACGCTTGGAATATCCAATGTGCAGGACATACGTCTGTAGCGCGACTACGTGACCGTACTCCTGTCCGCTGTGCGGAACGTACTCCCGCACGTCGGTGCATGTGAAAAACCAAATTACGAGTGGTGGGAGGTATGTCCACTCCTCGGGCCGATTGGTTACTAGGCTTACCGCTTACCATATTTCGCGGCATGTGGCTAGTACTTTCAAACGCTTAGCCATAGCTACCACACATTGCGACCTTATCAACTTTTATCAATACAGACGGGGTAACCTTCCAAGTCATGATACTGCACATGACCCGTCTATCATCCTTATAGTGATTGCAGAATAGTAAACATTCAACTCCTATATCGCGCGAGTGACAGGAAATCACTCGACTTCTGCCGGTCCTATTAGCAAAGCATCTATTCGATAATGACCCAGGCTCAATACATAGGTTCCTAGGATTCATGCATCTAGGGTTCCATTTCAATTCCTAGACGTAATGCATAGATATATAAATAAGTAATAAATTGTATAAGTGTAATAATTGGAAATATTAGGTTATGCATCGGGGCTTGCCTTCTTGAGCGGGGCTAGGATCAGTGGTGTCAAAGACTTCCAAACTTTGGTTCGAGGCTTCAGTTATATCCTCGGCGACGTTCGCAGGATCTTCAGAAAATCCTGGCTCGGGCTCTGGGACTAGCTCGTAGTCTCCGTCGTCGAGTGTCGTTGACTCTATATGATATGCAATGATTTGAATTAGATGGTTCTTAAGTTATGAATTTTGTTTCACGATAAAGTTGCAATCCAATCAATTGATAGACACAACTTCATAAAACAAGAGATTTGAATTCAAATTAACTAAGTATACCTTAATTCAATATCAAATTACTTGATTTAATAGAATTAAGTTAACAAGTTTGATTTTTATTTTGAAATCCACAAAGGCTCTAGCCTTGAATTTTTGTAGGTAAGCTCTCTACTAGTGGATGAGCTTACTGTGAATTTTTCATAATTTTCTGACAATAGAAACTAAAGTGTTTGAATTAAGTTCAAATTTCAAGTTTAAATGCAAACCTTAAGCAAAATAGTGTTATAAATTCCTAAAATATTTACTATGGACTAATTTATTGTAGAACATCACATGGTAAAAAGATCTAAGCATGAAAACCTTAGTAACATGCTTAAATAAACTTTAACCAATTCAAGCTTGATTTGTATAAATTCAAATTAGTTCAAGCTAGAATGCAAAAATTAAGGTGAAATTTTTACACAATCTTACATATACCTTAAACATGCTTCATACCAAAAATCACATGAAAATAAGCTAAAATGCAAATGTTATACACAAGATACCCTTTTGTTAAACTTTAAAATAACTCTAAACATATTTGGTTTCGAACTCCACTAATAAAAGTTGTAAAGCTAGATTTCAAGAGTACAACAAAATTAGTTTGGCAATTTTTGGATGTTTCTACAAATTTCTATCAATTTTACAAGTTGACAGCTTTTGCAAACAATACTAAATGAGAAACTTGCAGAGGGGCCCTCGGATTTTTGCATATGGGACCCTAAAGTGAAAAACTAAATTACAATGTGGCCCTTGCCAGGTCAAGATGGCGGCCGTGGCGTCTGGCCGGCGTGTTCTCGCCGGCAGCGAGGTTTTGGCGAGGGACCAACAGGTCCTACATGATCTACAGGACAAGGTGCACACATTGGTAGGTGATGGACACAAGGAAGGGCAGCGGAGCATGGTCGTCGGCGAGGAATGGCGGCGGCCGTGGCGGCGCGTCCGTGTTCCCGGCGAGGGGCCGGCGAACGTGGAAAGGTGAAGCGTGCACGAGCATCGTGAAGTCATGGGGATGCTATTCCGGTACCTGCTTCGGCCGGAGGTGGAGCGGAAGGGGGTCGTCGACGTGGGGGTGGCTTGGGTTTCACCGGCGGCAATGGCGGCACAGGATTCACCCGATTCCGATCAAGGAGAGGACAAAGCTTAGCTAGGGCGGGTCGAGGGGCAAGCAGGGGCGGTGAGGAAGCTTTAGGGTGCTGGAATTGAGATAGAATAGGATGGGGCGGCGAGGAATTCCGGCGGACAGCTCGGTGCTCAGCTTGTCGCTCGTGAGGAAGAAGAAAGGGAAGGGAAGCGAGAGAGGCTTCGGTCGGGGTTTTATAGGGTGGCGCAGTGCGGTAAAGAGGGAGAGAGTAGGCGCACAGCCGGCCACAGACTGACGGTGCCGTCACCGTGCCCCGTCGGGCACCCTCGGCCGCATGGCAGCCTCGGCACCGGTGGCTCGACGTGGCGGGGTGGGGGAGAGCCAACAGGGGAGGCGCGGGTGGTGGGCGGGCTAGCAAGGAGCCACGTGGGGTGGAGGAGGGCGGCGTGGGGTCGGCGAGCAGCTCGGGAAATGGCCGGCGGTGGTGGAGTCACAGGCGCGAGCAGAAACAGAGCAGGAGAGGGACTGGAGGTTGAAGACAAGGGCCGATTTGTGATTTTCCAAAAATACAAGGACTCCACTGTAAAGCTTAGGTAACTTTCAAACCATAGCTCAAATAAAAATCTGTCCAAAAGCAAAAGTGTAGAGTTCAACAAGATCTACAACGTTGCTTTAAGGTTCAGTTTCAAAAGAGTTAAGGATTTGAAACTAACATAAAACTTAGCAAAATTTTAAACTTTAAAGAAATCCTATTTAAAATCTACACTACACTTGCATCCATTAGGTAGTTTCACCTCTATTTGCGGTTTAAAAGTAAGTTCTTGACTTTTTGCAAAACAACCTTCATATGTTTTGATTTTACCTCCCATTCTCACTCATTTAACACTAAAGGACCTAAATTTTTCAGAATTATATAAAAATATCTTTTCCCTTAGCATTTAAATTTTAGCACACATACACAAGATCAAACATGCACACTTTATAATAGGATCTAGTGTAGTTTAATCCTAAGTACCTGAATGTCACACTCGTTCAACCTCTCGTGTACTGAAATCCTTTTTTGTGGCTGATCACGACGATTGTGCTATTCTGATTGCCTGTTGTGCATCGGCCTTCCTCCTTCCCGAGATCGGTAATCAATCCAATCGTGGATGGAGCTACGTTGCCTCTTGTAGTCGTGGTAGTGGTCCTAGCGTCCATTGCACTATGGGCAATCCTGAACCGAGGGCAGCCTTAACCCTTCGTTCCAGCAGTAAGCGAAGAACTGACAACACCAATGTGACTCTTGATCGCGCAGTTCTACCTCTCTGCGCCTTCGGTCCTTCTCCTGCTGACGCCTGGATTTGCTCAGCAACATCTGTGACGTAACTCTTGGACGGCGTGCACCACGGCTTCCATCTTGGCGAGCATGATGACCACCATCTTCATCCTCATCGTTTGGAGTCTGGACCTTAGGATCTACTGACCCAGACTCCCTTGCCCTCTGCGACAATAGCACCTTGATCTTCCCTCCCTTAAGCTCCACCATGTTAACATTTGACGTAGGGAAGGGATGTTGGTCGATCTTCATCGGCTTCTTGCTCTTTTTGATCTGAATTCTTTCTTGCTCGATAGCCGATTGGATCTGCTGGTGGAACACCTTGCATTCATTAGTACTGTGAGAATTGGAGTTGTGCCACTTGCAGTACTTTTTATTCTTCAATTCAACGGCCAATGGGATATTGTGATTAGGGCAAAGATGGATTTTCTTTTCCATCAGGAAGAAGTCGAATATCTGATCGACCTTATTTATGTTAAAGCTGTATTTCTCTATGTCTATTTTAACCCACGGGTAAAAGTCTAGCTTCTTGTTCCTGGTCCACTCAGCCAACCCGACCTCATTGTCTTCTTCCGAGTCGAATTCTACGGAGCCAACACGAGCCACCTTCTTTTGGTACCAACCCCCTCTAGAATCTTGGTAGCGGCTTTCATGAGCTGATACCCTCTGGATGATGTGTCCCAGGCTCTCAAACTCCTGCGCAGAATACTTGTCCTTGATGGCTGGCAGCAACCCTTGAAAAGCCAGCTCAGCGAGTTGCCCATTAGTCAAGTTCAAACTGAAGCATCGACTCCTTACATCATGGAATCTTTGAATGTACTCTGGAACCGATTAGTTGTTCCTCTATCTGACAGTGATCAAGTCTGCCAAGCGCATCTCATGAAGGCTGACGAAGAAGTATTTGTGGAATAGCTTCTCCAAATCAGTGCAACTGCGGATAGAGTTAGCAAGCAGAGATACGAACCAAGTGAAGGCCGATTTGGACAAAGAAAGTGGGAACAACCGAACCCTTAAGGCATCTTCTATGGCAGCCTCCCCGCATTGTGCCAGGAATTGGCTAATATGCTCGATGGTCGATACGTTGTCTTAGCCGGAGAACTTGGAGAAGTCCGACAGCTTGTACCGATTTGGCAAGGGTACATGATCGAACGCTTCGGAGTAAGGATGCCGGTACATGTACGCCTGATCCTTGGGCTTCAAGCCAAAGTGGTTCTGGATCACATCGGCTATCCTGCTAGTCCACTTTTCCTACAGTGTCATGGGTTGAAAGTTGAAGACGCCAGGATTAGGATCGGCATCTGGGCGGTCCCCTGTGGCTGAGCTTGGTATTCTCTTTAATGTGACGTCATGTGGTACCCTAGGGGAGGCACTTCATCGGCCTGATAGTACACAAGCCGGAAGTAAAAATTAGGGACATCCTGAGCATAGAACTGTATGTTGGCATGAGTCTTTGGATCATCCCTGAGCTGCTGGCTGGTTGAAACTTGTTGTTGCTGATACCCTTGTCCGTGTAGCATCGGCATCTGCTGGTGATGCCCCCGTGCATGAGGGGCGCCGGATTCTCCGGCGGTGGTGGAGGAGGTTGACGAGGGTAACCACTCATAGGATGAGGAGCAGTGTATGGTGGCCCACTCGCCAGCTGCTGCGGTGTAGGAATCGGATGCGGCATTGTATGGGGCGACATCTCGTCCACCGGGTTCTTGCCTTTATCGGCAGCCGATGGGCGCACTTGGAAGTACGCAGGGCCCGATTGTTGCTCCGGGCGCCCACCGGCCACTTGCTGGATCAGGTTGGCTAGTGTGGGACAAGAACTCCAGATTGGTTGATCAGCGCGTGATGTACGACTGTGTTAACCATGTCGACAAGAACTCCAGAAGTAGTGCAACAGACAGAGTCGATAATTGGCTCTTCTGTATCACCTTGCCCCTGGTCTTGCTGAATGAATCCAAGCAGAGTTTGGTGAGTGCATCTCTGTTGGCCTCAACCAGTTTTCTTTGTTCCTCATCGAGATCCTCCAAGCAGGCCTCGATGACGACTTCTGCGTTGTGGTTCTCTGGCATGGTGAAGTTTTGTTGTTGTTGTGTCCCACCAGGCGTGCCAAAAAGCGTGTTGCACAAAAATTGGATGATGACTTGTGGAGCATGACACGCTAAGGTCTGGGAGCTCTACTTATCTCCAGTGCAGGTCCTGCAAACCGGGTTCAACCGGGTTCAGGGCGTGCTAGTCAATTTGACCTGCAAGTGACAAGGGAAAAGAAATTTAATCAGTAAAACAACAGGGAACGTATCAGGTAGAGTTCCGAATAGTTCCAAGAAGTGCATCAGCCAGAACGTCCGATACATGTAACCACACAATCGCCAGCGGAGCCGATCCTATGATGAAGTAGGATTAAGAAATAAAGATCTCATAATTAAATACACAAGTTTAATTAAACTAAATCCATCATCACCATTAGTTGGATCGGACTTAACCGAGACAGCTAATAGCAGCGTGACAAACCGAGTATAACTAACCAATGCATTGAATTATGTTGGAATTATTTCTTAGGATTGAGCCCGTGATCGGCCATGAAGCCGATGGAAACCGCTAAATCATCTGAATCATGTCATCATTGACCGATGGGTACATCGGGCTGGTAGGACTTGGCGCAATATCATTGCTCAATGAGCAGACTTAACCGAGACAACCTGAGATAATGATGGTGGTTCAAACGAATCAGCCGATCTGGCCGTCGCAACGGAGTTCAAGATTGCGGATAACTTAATGGTAGTAGCAATAATCAAAGAAGAGATCGACTATAGGGATTCTGCAGAATAGGTTAGGTAAAGCCAATAACCTAATGATTATCACCAGATAAATTGTGAAATCTATTAAGAACTAGCAAGAGATCGAACGGTGCATCGGCCAAAATTCTCACGAAGGTGGGCACATTGGCTATTATTATATTTGAACCAAGAGTCGACACTCTTTGCTCTTCATATCGGCTGTTCTTTCATCTGTTGGAACTTTTGAGTCATATGGAGCCGATGTTTCGCCTTTGCTAGGTTTCTCCTTCGGCAATAAAAAACCAAGAAATCATTAAAACCAGAATGTTTTGTAGCCGTGTACACTAGTCTTCCGAGTAGTTCATGCTCTTGGGTGCTGAATGATGCCCTATCCTTGACTCTGTCGGTATTGATAGGCATGAGAAGCTATCGACTGTTGGTCTGCTATATTGGCCTTTTCTTTGTTCCTGACGTGCTGGGCTACTTCGAACCTTGACTTGCTCCCCGTAGCTCTGACATGCTTGATGGCTTTTGTTTGATCCCACTGTTGGCTTCTACCTTAGGCATGGATGGATAAGAAAACCCTCTTCATCGGCTGTACCTAATGAATGTGTACCAGCCGATTGTCAAATAGGATAGCTGATGAATTAATCTCCTGACTTCTTTAACGTGCAATACTTTTTGTTAATCCCTAATGTGATTGCTGCAAGCTCTGAAGGAGTCAATCCATCGGTCATCTGGGCTCCGATTGTTTAATCATCACACAGCCGATCAACAAAAGTTCAAAGCTGAGTTACAGGATTCCGACGACCATCGGCTTACTACTTCCATCGGCTATCTAACCATGTACATCGCCACTCTTAATTCCAATGACCATTACTGCTAAACGTTGCTTTGACTCTTGTAGTAAATCAATGAGAAAGATAGGCAGCTAATGTCAGCTGTTCAGTAACCGATGCCTAATGGCACTTAAGCCGATATGAGTCTTATGGGAACTTCGATGCTCATCAACATCAGCTCAACCTCTTGAACATTCTTTGGCTGCTAAATCCGACTAGAGGTATATTTTATTCCACTGGCCGCTAATCTTCCTTAGGCAAGAGAATTTTATTGGAAACTTGTGAGCTGAAATCCTTTTCTTGCCCTTGCCACGATCATTAATAATAACTGGACCCTTGGAGATTGTATCGCCGGTGATCATGTCATGCATGACCCAGCTATCGTGACGGACTGATATACCACGGTTCTCAAGCTTGTCTCCCTCATCATCACCATTGTCTTCCCGTCGAAGGCGAGAACGGCGTCGGCAGCATTAGGCAATTTAATTTCTCCTCTGTAAATGCACTATGGCACGTTTTCCAAGCCAAGATAGAAGGAAGTTCACCATCGGCTTCCGATATAAAGACGTATTATTGTTGGACCATCAGCTTCTGATAAAAGGCAATCCCACTAATGACCATGCCAGCCGATTCTTCTCTTCTTGGTAATAATCATCGGCTGTATCATGAATCCCACAACGACAGAAGATTCCAAAACTTGCCCTCCTAAGAAGATAACCAAGCTGATGCATGGTTTGCCAATTATGAGCATGAAGTGGTAAAGCTTAACACTTTTGGTATTTCGAATATTATTTGGCCGATCTGTTCTTAAACAGATCAGCTTTTGCTAATCTAGATGGTTCTCTAACTCATCGGCTGCACTTTGCATTGACATCATCCCTCACCCTGACCACTGGCTGTAGTGTTATCTTTATCGGCCACCTCATTATCGATGGAATTACATCAACAATTTTCTGAGTTATCAACGGCTATCTCTGTCATCTTGAGGCTATGATTCAGCAATATTCATTGCGGGTCATCGATTCCAAATCCCTAGTGCTAGTAAAGCCTGTCGATCCTTGTACAACATTCCCAGCTCTTATCTTTTACGTAACTTGATCGGTCGAGATACTTCTGATGTCTAGTTACATTATCAGCCATTGGACTAATATTGCTTAGAGCATGGTCTTTAGTGCCGATACATCTTTAGTTGTGCCATTGCTGAAGTATGCCCACTTGGAGTGAATCTTTTATATTAAAACTCCCTGCCCTTTCCTCGCACCAGGAGCGGCCACGTCGGCAGCGGCCGCGTCCCGTGCCGACGCGTGCCTGCGCGCTGGCTCCCGTGGATGGCTGCCCCGGAGCCGGCGATTTCGCAAAAAAGCCCTCGCGTTTAGTGGGAATTGTGCTTTCCTCCTGGAGGTGCAGACCCAATCCGCATCTCTCTCTCCCGTTGCCCCTCGATTCCGCATGGCCGCCGGTGTCCGCCTCCGCGCCCTCTCTCACGCAGGCGTTTTTCTGCTCCACCCCACCTGCTGCTCCCCATTGCCCCTCGATTCCGCACGGCCGCCGGCGGCGCTGCCGCTCCGCGCGCCGCTCGCACGCCGGCGCCATCTTCCCATCCGCGCCCCCGCCACGTCGCCGGTGCCCGCCTCCGCGCCCTCTCTCCCGCGGATGTTTCTGCTCCACCCCCGCCTGCGGCTCCCCTTCGGTCGTACCTCCCAGATCCTGGTCCCGGCACAGCGGCTGCCGCCGCCGCTGCACGCGCTGCTCCCGCGCCGCCACAGCCGTCCCATCCACGCGTTCCCGTCCCGCCGCCGATGCCCACCTCCGCTGCCCCTCACGCCGATGTTGGTGGCCTCCGAGCTGTGTCGATCTCCGGCGGCGGGTAACACTGTGCAGGTTGCACGCCGGTCCCATCTGCAGCAGCCGTACGCAGGCGTGGATGGTCGGAGCGAGGGGTCGGCTTCACCGGTGATTAGGTCAGGAGGATGGGTAGCGTGCCTAATCAACTCGGCTACTTCCTGTTACTGGTTCCATCGGCGTAGTTGGTAGCCCGCCGCCCATTCCTCCCGTACGCGCGCCCTTGCTGTGCAGTGGCTTTGGTGACGCCTGCACAGTTCCCCTTTGGAGCTGTTCCCAACCCTCCTCCTTTATCTACCTGTTCTGAGGGCTGCTTTCCTCCTCTCCCTCCCTCCATTGCTTGCCTCCTTAACCGTCCCGTGGCCTGTTTCTGTAGTTTCAAGGAAACTCCTTTTCACCATTGCCATTTTCTTGCTGTATCCAGGTTCGATGCCTCGGAACGTTGCAACCCCTTCTGTTTTGCAGTGTTCGTTCTGGTTCTTCTCATGATTTGCTGATATGTTGTTGCAATTTGTAGCCCTGGTGCCACTGAATCATGGCGTAGGTGACATAGCCTGCCTGGACACTCTGGAGTCTTTGTCTCCTTGCTTTTATACCAGGTAGGTTCCTGCTCGCCCTTATCATGCTAAATGGGCGATTGTGGTCTGGGTTGTCTCTTATTCTTAGATGTGGTCCTCTTTTTCGGTATTTTCCATGTGCGTAGAGAGCAGCAGCAGCATCAGCTTCTCGAAAGGGAGTTTGAATATTATTGGTTACTTGTTAGGGAGCACGGTTTATTCTGGTTCTAGCGCTTATCTTACATGTGTAGCCACACTACGGTTTTTTTATCCGTATATTCGATGTATTGGTTATCTTGAGTCTCTCAAGTGTTGCCTTCTTGATGGACTGTAACGCAGATGATGTTCTATTTATGTTCAAACATGTTATGTTGTATCTGCTTGCTGATTTATGTATAATAAAGGGACTCTTGAATGATTAGTAAAATATATTTGTGATGACTGAATGCATTGGTTCTATTTACAGGTTGTCTTTTGATCTGTGACTGCTTACAATATACTAGGTGGGCTGTTATCCAAATGTGAGGTTAGTTACATTTCTTGATGAACTCACACATGTAATTTGTTGTCTTCGAAAGATGCAATGAAATCTAATTTAAATACAGATCTTTTCTTCTGAGCTTGTGGCTTCTCTGTTGCTCATTGTTATTTTTTTTGGTAGGCCTGGTACAATGGTAGTGGCATCGGTCACGTGAAGCTGTAGAGAACAACGTGATCTGCACGTACAAGCAGGTTAGACGAATCAGCTGTGTTGGTAAGATGACCAAATGCTTTCTCTTTGCAAATGCTTCCCCGTTTAGTCCTTTCTTTAGAATTGTATGCCTGGCATTTGGATAGGCAGAGTATTTACCTTGTGACATGTAATGTATGACTCATTGTTTTTTTTGATGTTCTTTCTAAAGGACTGGTCATTGTGTGATACACCCTGAAAAATAAAGTCCTGAGTCTCTAGAATGTGGTCAAGAGAGGGAGGGTCTATCTGGATCCATTCGTATCCATGAATATAATGTTTGAAACACCCTGTACATAAGCATGTAAGAGGATGTCTTGTGGAATAATGAACAGAATTCTGACCCAATACTCCTGTTGCTAGCAAGCATTGGATTAGGTCTTGCTTGGATTTTTTTTTGGTGTGCTATTTGTTTGCTTGCATTATAGTGGATTCGTGTGGTGACAAGCTTAATCCATTGCTGTGAGCACTTAATCTAGCTTGTCCTGTTAGTGCTTAGTAGGTTGATTGCATTCTTGTTTTCTGTTTACATTAGTCGTAGGGCAGCACTTGGGGTCAACTAATTTTCCTTGCTTTGGTCCGGTGCATATGTGTTGAGCTCAATGGTGGTCAGCTCCAGCCTTTTATTGTTAGTGCCATTTTTTCTTTGCTTAGGTGTTAACATCTGATTTGTGAAGAATTTGACAGATTTAAGCAACAAAAATCTGTTGACAATTCTTAATCTATATTTACAAGTGATCGAGTGAAAGAAAAGCTTACCTTTGACCATTCAAACTTCGAAACTAGACTTGTTGTGGGGTCATAGAAAAGGTAGCACGACCCACATGCAAAAATAGTTTTTTTCTTGAAGCTTGAGCACAGACAAGCAAAGAAATACTGCCTTTTCAATCTAGGAGTGAATGAAGTCCTACTGCAGCTTCTTAAAGAGTAATGTTAGCCATGGTTAGTCCTTATGAAATTCACGAATCATTTGACAACCTCATTCACTAAGAGGAAATAATAGAAGCACATCTACCATAGCATTGTGCGCACATGCACAGATCAAATTATAAACAATACAGGTGCTTCATTTGAGTCAGGAACCACAGTTGTTCAGTTGAGTAGGAAAAAATATGTGTGTTTATTTATTGTGGCTTGTGCTTCTCTTTGGAATAATAGCAAACATTTTAGCTAAGCATTGTTTAAATGCATGGGCTAGCTGAACATTTTGAAAATTGTCTACTGAATATTATTAAATTGCTAGCTCAGTACTACTTAAATAACATTTGAATATTGTTGAACTACTTTGTTACTGCACAAGAATGTGAGAATATGACCTCTAAAATATCCTTGAAAGGGCTGATATCAATGTGCAATATTAGCTGCAGTTTCTACCGGGCATGGTACGCTAGCTGTATGGTGGATATAGAAAAAGAAACTAAAGGTCCTGCTGCACCTCCACAGAGAGAAAAAAAAAGGAGGAATGCTGCTATTTGTCTATAAAAATAGATCAGATCATTCTAAAAAAAAACTGAACAATAGATCTGAAGAACTTTCTTGTAGATCTATACTATGAAGAATTTGCTTTACTGTAAAGACACCAAGACATTAATAGATTTAGTTTACTGAAAAGTTTACAAGTACGAGTCCAAAGCACTAACAATTGGTTCCGCAGTCCCTTGACGAATACAGTAAGTTATAGGTCTTAACCGAGCCCGGAACAATTGGTTCCCTGTACATTCGTTATTTGTGGATGTGAACTCACCGTTGCCAAAGCCTGCTGTGTGCAGTTACCACTTCAGAGCACTGATTTGTGCTCTGAGGTCAGCCAGCTGAGCTCCACACGGTAGCTACAGTAGAGATGATGAACAATGAATCCTTAAGTAACCAGAAAGAATACCATTGTTTATATGCATTTATCAGAATTATGAGTGTTGCTGCCTGATATGAGTTGCGGCCACCATTTCCATAATATGCACCTCCGCTCCCCGCCATTCCTTCTGTGCCATCTTATTTGCTTTCCACCATTCTTTGTGCAGTGATTTTAGTAGCTCCTCACTGACGCAATATTTGAACTCAGGCAAAGCCCTTGACCAATGCACCTGTTTGCTAGGTGTCACGTGTTAGAATGTAATGGCAGAGTCAGAGATTAGTGTGCAATTGTTCATATGTAGCTACCAGCTGGACATTGATGTTTTCGGAGAACACATTAGTGGCACTTGGCATAAAGGCTGGCCAAAAAGTAGATAGATTGCGCTGCACCATGCTGCTGTTAGAAGATGCTAGGGACAGGCTTGTCTGCCGCCGCTAACCCCATGCAAGCATGCTTTGTGCATGAGCAGGAACTAATTTTATTGATAGTTGTGACCTCCTTTCTTGATGCATGAGTTTTATTTACAGGATCTATATCTTTGTCTGTTGATCTGTCGCTTCTTACAAGCTACAAGGTGGTCTGTTATTGAAAAGGTGTGAGGTTACTTACATTTCTTGATAAACTTATGTGTAAGTTGTTGTCTTCGAAAGATGCATTGAAATCTAATTTAAATACAGCTCTTCTCTTCAGACTTTGCGATTTCTGTTTCCTTTGACGCTGCTCATACAAGCAAGCTAGGCAGGTTGCTACTGAAAAGGTATGTACTTAATTTCGTTGCTTGCTTCTGCTATCAAACGTATTTGTCCCTTATCATGCCAATTTTTATCTTGTTGCATAATGTGTTCTTTTCCCTTCATATGTGCTTATGATGATACGATTATCACCTCTGTTTTGCCTCCGTTCCGTTCTGATATATGTGCTGCTTATATGTGGTTCCACTACGGTCTTCCTTAGCTTTATGAAATCTGATTCTTAATGGCTGGAAGTCCATCTGAGAGGGTTGCTTGCATTATAGTTGATTCGTGTAGTGACGAGCTCGCTGGATTATTTCTTTCTGCTTTTGTTATGTAGTTTATTTTCTAGAAAATCACAGTAGCAACTATAGCCATGCAGGTTCTAGGCACTTGGCATGTGGGCTGGCAAGAAAGTAGATAGATTGCGCTGCACCTTGCTGCTGCTTAAAGATGCTGGGGAGAGACTTGTCTGCCGTCGCTAACCCCATGCATGCATATTTTGTGCATGAGCAGGAACATAACTTATGGGATTACTTGGAGGCCGTTCCTAGCAGCACTGCCGAATAGTCTTCATCTGGTCAGTAAAATCAACGCCTCGCAAGCAAGCAAACTTATTTCTGCAATAGACTGATGAAATCGTTCAGAGCTGGTCTTGCAAAACTTCTCAAAATATTTAAACAGAAGCGAACAGAAGTAGTTTACCTTCGAATTTTTCCAGACATACCAATGAACAGCTGTCTTTTGTTAACTGTTCTAAAACCATGTCCATGCTCAACCGGTTGCTCACAGCAAGCGGAGTCACTGTAACAGTGCCACTTTGTTCATCCTTCTCACCAGTTCCCTGCTTCCACATGGAGTGGCTAGCTTATCCTTGGTCAGGAATTTCATATTCGAGTGACAGTTTCGATGAGGTGTATCTGATGGCTGTGTTCCAATCATGTTGGAGTCACAAGGCCAGCATACAACTTTTGCACATGTTCACCTCTTGTAAGGCTTGATGTGATAAAGTTTGATCTGATCACCAAATTCTGCTGCTTCTTGGTCAACTCTGTGCTTCAGCCTTCTCCAGGTCCTTAGCGTATCTGCCTGTATCAGTTCACGATACAGCGTTTCAAAGGTCATCCTCTGGGGAAGGAAACCTTTCTCTATTATTTTCTTAAAAGAATGGCACGCCTCTCTCCATTTCTGGCTGTCGCAAAAACCATAGATCAGCGAGGTGTCCGAACCTTTTATGATTTTTAGGCTGATAAGTAGTGCAGGGCCCAGCATGTGCCTAACGGCATTTCCTTTATACAATTAGAGACGATGAATCTGCCACTTGTGCTTCCTTATATACCGGTTTTTATATTTTCTTACATCCACTCGGTTGATCCCGTATGGATAAATGTTGTACCCAGTTAGAATTAGAATACAGATGCTTCAGAGATGCCGTTTTCTTCAAAGATGCCACATTATTATGCATAGACAAAACCAGTAAATTATGTGGATTCCTGAATCGCTGACGAATTGTATTTGCGATGTCTAAATACATGAGTTTTATTTACAGGGTTTGTGTCATCGTCTTCTGAACTGTCCCTGCTTACAAGCTACTAGGTGGTTAGTTATTAAAAAGGTGTGAGGTTAGTTACATTTCTTGATGAACTTATATATGTAGGTTGTTGTTTTCGAAATATGCATTGAAATCTAATTTAAATACAGCTCTTCTCTTCAGCCCTTGCGGTTTCTGTTTCGTTTGACGCTGCTCATACAAGCAAGCTAGACAAGTTGCAACTGAAAAGGTATGTACTTAGTTTCGTAGCTTGCTTCTGCTATCAAACGCATTTGTCCCTTATCGTGTCAATGTTTATATTGTTGCATAATGTGTTCTTTTCCCTTGCTATGTGCTTGTGATGATGCGATTGTCACCTTTGTTTTGCCTTCGTTTCTTTCTGGTATATGTGCTGCTTACTTGTGGTTGCGCTACGGTCTTCCTTAGCTTTATACGATCTGATTCTTGATGGCTGGAACTCCATCTGAGAGGGTTGCGCGTTTCCGTGAAAAGGCGAAGAAGAGGAAACTCTTGGGGCACGGTCGGTTTTATTCTTAGGAATTCCCTTTTTCTTGAAAAAAAAGACCTTTGAGGGGTAATCAAATGCTCTATTTTTCCTGCAATCAGCCTGCTGTAAGCCTTCTTATGAGGCTGGTCAGCCCAGCACCTCTGCTCAAGTAGCGGTGCCTGATCAGCAGACGACGCTCAGTTGGCCGTTTTTTAGTCCAAAGAAAGCAGGTTAGTTTGGGTTAGGCCTCATGTCTCCTTCATTTGACCTTTGAATATAAAAAAGTACTGGAATACCGTACACCATAATTATACCTATTTGCTACTCCCTCGTGCTACACAGGACATAGGTCTCTGATGGACTTCCCTAGGGATGTTGCTAGCTCAAATAGACGTCATCGACTTCACATACGTAGGGTGCATCGTAGGATATGCATCAACCCTTCTTTGACCTCTCTCAGAGGTGGTTTCCTCTGTCCTGCTTTGGAATTTGAGCTTCTATCCTTTCCTACTTTGCTGGCATAACATTGTCTATTCTTAACTATTTGGATCTGTGGCAGCCTCCAGTGCTACACCAGCTGCCCTGCTTCCTCTTAGTACAGAATATATTGAGACTCTTAAAGGTGCCTAAACACTTTATCTATGTCATACGAGATTTAACATTTCTTTTGTGAGTTGCACACAAACATTTTTCAATTCTATGTTGTAGAGAACTACCCCGACCGGTCATATTATGGTGGCCCTACGCATGAGTGCGCGTACTGTGGAGCTGTTTTTTGGTTCTAAGAGCGTGTTAAGCGTACCTCCGCTGTGACACAACGGAAAATTATTTACAACATTTGCTGTAAAGGAGGGAAGATCAGGTTGGAAACTTACAAAAAACCGCCAGAGCCTTTGTGTACCCTTTTGCAATTCGATGGTGATGCACGATCAAAGAGGTTCTTGCGCCAGATTCGATCATACAACTCCCTTTTTGCATTCACTTCACTAGGTGCGGCTGTCGATAGGACGATAAACAGTGGTAATGCACCTTATGTGTTCAAAATTAATGGAGTAGTTCATCATCGTATCGGTACACTGTTGCCCCACCAAGGAACACGACCTAGATTTGCACAACTCTATATTTACGATACTGAAAACGAGATACAAAACAGACTTAATTTATTTGAGAGTGATGACAACACTCGTATTCAGCCAGATCCTGGTACTGCCCTTTCTTTGATGAATATGCTAAATGAAAATAACCAACTTGTCAAGGCGTTTCGATATGCTAGAGAACGTATAGAAGAAGAACCTGGTAAAGAGGTTACACTTCATTTGTTAGGGTGCAACACACGAGATGATGTTCGATACAATTTGCCGTCGAGCGGCGAGATTGCAGCTGTAATTATAGGCGATTATTCTGCTGCTGAATACACCTACGATGTTCTTGTGCATGATAAAAAATCTGGACTCAAACGTGTTTCATACCTACATCCATGTTATATGGCCTTGCAGTACCCATTATTATTTCCTTACGGTGAACATGGCTTTCATTTGGGCATTAAATATAATGAAGATGAGGGTGACGGGAAGAAACATAGATATGTCACAATGCTTGAGTTTGTTAGATACCATGTGCATTATAGGTTGAACATCCCCAATCCATACACTTGCTATGGACGGCTAAGTGATCAGATAGATGTTGATGCGTACTCGACAATAGAAGGATCGAGATTGCAATTCATTGCAAACCACCAAAAGGAGCTACGGTGTGAGTCAGTGCAAGGAATAGCCGATGCTATTGATAAGGGTATGACTAGCGCTGATTCTGTTGGTAGTAGGATGATTGTGCCCCCCTCTTTTACTGGCGGTAGGAGGTACTATGTCATGAACTACCAGGATGCAATGGCCATCTGTAGAGTATATGGTCCTCCCGACCTCTTTGTTACTTTCACTTGCAACCCCAAGTGGAAAGAAATATCAGATGCATTGCATTTTGAACCTAGACAGCAACCATGTGACCGTTCTGAACTGGTTGTTCGGGTTTTCCATATGAAAGTTGAAGAATTTATAGTAGACATTCGAGAGGGGAAGACATTTGGTCCGGTCCGTGCTGGTATGATATTCTAATGTCATGCCTCATCCCTTTAGTCTACGTCCTATTCTATTTTGACTGATCCTTACTTTTGCCTACTTTATGTAGTTCTATATACCGTTGAATTTCAAAAGCGTGGCCTCCCACATATACACTGCCTTGTGTGGCTAGCGACCAGCAATTCCGAGTTTAATGCCTCTGCTATTGACAATATAATTTGTGCTGAAATCCCCGATGTGAACGCAGATCCATTGGGATATGCTTTGGTCGATGAATTCATGATACATGGTCCCTGTGGTACTTACAATAAAAGATGCCCATGTATGAAAAATGACAAGTGCTCCAAAAATTTTCCTAAAACATTTCAAGACGAGACCATCATAGATAACTTTGGGTTTACGATATATAAAAGACGTGATGATGGCAGGTCTGTTTTAAAAAACAGCATTAGATTGGATAACAGAGCGTCGTTCCACACAACATGTCGCTACTGAAGAAGTATAATGCGCATATTAATGTTGAATGGTGCAACAAAACGAACATGATTAAATACCTCTTCAAATATATTAACAAGGGGAGCGACCGAGCGAAGGTGTATTTTGAGATTACCCGAAAACACCCAATGCATCTCCAGGGCCCCACCTGGCTCCTCCTAATGAAATTCAGGAATACATTGATGCGAGATACCTATCCACATGTGAGGCCGTATGGCGTATTCTTGAATTTGACATTCATTATAGGACCCCTTCCTAACATCTGGCATCTCCTGGTATGAACTATGTACGATATGAGCCTAGCGCTACCTTGACAGAAATACTCGAGAGCCCTGCAGCAAAAGCACTATGTTAACAGCATGGTTTGATGCTAATTCAAAGCACAGCAGGGCAAGGCACCTGACCTTTACTTTAAAAGAGTGGTCTTGGGACGCTTCACATAGGTGTTGGCGTCAGAAAACACCCGACGCTAAAATTGGGCGATATACTATGTGCATCCAACTGCTGGAGAGTTATATTACCTACGCATGTTGCTAATGATAGTGAAGGGAGCTACAAATTATGCTGATATAAGGACGTTTAACAACAAGGTGTACAATACGTTTCGACAAGCATGTGAGGCACGTGGACTCCTTGAAGACGATAATGAATGGAACCTTTTATTTGACGAGTCAATAGTATATGCATCGTCACATCAGTTGAGACAATTGTTTGTCATGGTTGTGCTGCACTGCTCGTTGGTAATGTGCGTGCCTTGTTTGACAAATATTGGCTCTATTTTTGTGATGATATACACCGTTCGGTTTGCCATGCCTCGGAAACCCACATTACATTGTGCCTCATGAACAGCTTATGTCACTGCTCATAAACAAACTGACTGATATCTTTGCTTATAGTGGCGGCAACATAAATGACTATGACTTGCCAAGGATAGTAACTACATGTACTGATGTCATGATAATAGATTGATCAATGATGAACTAGATACAGGGCCTCTAATGTTATCTATGCAAGCTGTGTCGTTAGTATCCCAACTAAATTCTGATCAAAAACATGTGTTTGATACAATCATTGCACGAGTTTCGTGCAACTCTCCTGGGTTTTTCTTTGTTTGTGGTCATGGCGGTACTGGAAAAACCTTTTTATGGAATGCTATCATCACACACCTTAGATCTGAAAAGAAAATTGTTCTTGCTGTCGCTTCATCAGGAGTTGCTTCTCTATTACTACCTAAAGGCCGCACCGCACATTCTAGATTCAAGATACCTTTTGACTTAAACGAGGCTGGAACATGTAGTATAAAACGAGGCACCATGTTAGCTGAGCTCATAAAAGTATCTGCACTAATAATATGGGATGAAGCACCCATGACACATCGACATTGCTTTGAGGCACTAGATAGAACCTGCGAGATATACTTTCTGAAGAGAAACCCGCCAATGCTATTGTTCCATTTGGTGGCAAACCTGTTGTTCTTGGTGGTGATTTTCGCCAAATTTTACCTGTTGTTCGCAAAGGATCACGTTCTGCGATTGTTAGTGCATCCATTACAAGCTCTAAGTTATGGCAGCACGTGTCTGTTCTAAAACTACATACAAACATGAGACTTCATAACCCCTCTCTAGATGCAACCCAACGTGCTGAAATTGAATCGTTTGGCAAGTGGATCTTATCTATTGGTGATGGGACTATTGCTGCCGAGCAAAGGGGAGAGGAACGTGAGGCTTCGTGGATTACAATTCCTGATGATCTGTTAGTGCACACCGACGGTGATAAGACTGCTGCCCTTGTGGCAGAGGTGTTTCCAGATTTTATTATGAATTATAAAAATCCTGAATATTTGGGCACACGTGCTATTGTCTGTCCTAACAACCAAGATGCTGACGACATAAACGATTATATCGTCAAACTGGTCCCTGGAGACGATGTTCACTATCTTAGCTGCGACACAATATCTAAATCAACTGAACATATACCTGATTTTGATGTCTTGTACCCAACCGAATTCCTAAATTCCATCAACACAAATAATTTCCCTATCCATAAACTTGTGCTGAAAAAAGGGGTCATTGTTATGTTGCTCCGAAACCTTAATCAAACTATGGGCCTTTGCAATGGCACAAGACTACTTGTGGCGCAACTTGGACAGCGTGTATTATGCTGCACAATACTGACTGGCTGCAGAGTTGGTGAAGAAGTTTTCATACCGAGGATCGCTCTAAACACTACAGATGTAAAGTGGCCATTTACACTACAGCGAAGGCAGTTCCCTGTGCGAATATGCTATGCAAAGACGATCAATAAAAGTCAAGGGCAGACCTTATCAACGGTTGGCCTTTGCCTGAAAAAACCAGTTTTTACACATGGCCAACTTTATGTTGTGTTTCAAGATCAACATCTAGAAGCGGCCTTAGGATCCTGATTGAAAATGACAATGGCTCATGTGGTTCGCAGACTCGAAATGTAGTTTACAGAGAAGTCTTAGATGCCGCTAATACGGCATCAGGTTAGTCCTGTTTACATAGAAAAAAAAGAAAAAGCACTGTACGTATTTTAGCATGTAAATATGATTTTATTAGAGTTTGGTGATCTCTGTTGTTGGCTCTCATTTTTTCCGTTTCTGCTGCTGAGCTTGGTGCTGCATGCAAAGTATTTTGATCCTAATATGTTAGTGTGTTTAACTAATCGCAATCCCACATTTGCTTCTTTCTATCCTACTGTTTCTGTACCTAACAGCTCTGTTTTCATACCAACAGATGGGAGACGTTTTGATTGGTGCCCTTACGGTTGGGGACTGCAGTGACTGCTTATGCATACGTGCCTCTAGGATTTGGGAGTTCAACGATCTTCAAGATGAAACAAAGCTGCTGCATACTGATCTGGTGTTGCTCGATGAAGAGGTACAGTTTATTTTTGTCTGCCTACTCTTGCCTACATGAAGAGATGCTTGTGTATTTTTATTTGCATTATATATCCAGTAACAACATCCATTGGACGGAGTAATATAACAACACCAAAGTAAACTAGGGATATTTCCAAGGATAGAAGCTGTCGTGTTATCATCCGAAAAAACATGTTTTAATACAGGCCAGAGGATCCTTTGCAAAATCCTTGTCTTTAGAATTGCCATTATATACTGTGCATTGGTTTGTGATTGCCCAGCCAGATGAATATATTTGTTAGGCATGTTCTCAGTTGATTGCTTTGACTATATCTTGACCATATTACTTGACACATTAATTTGTGACAGTTATTTTTTTTACCAGAATTACCTCAACGCGTTTACAGCACACTGCTTCTCTAGGATTTTGTTTATTCTTGTACTGACTGATCTTGCTGACTCGTTCTACAACATATGCTAACTCTGATTAATCTATACAGGGAAATAGCATTCATGCACAAATCTATCCACCTCTCCCTGAAAAATTCAAACCTTTGTTAAAGGAAGGAAGAGTTTACAATCTCTCCTTTTTCCAAGTTAAAAAGGCGAACCGACTTTACAAACCAGTTCAAAATGATATTATGATCAGCTTTACAAGATGGACTACAGTGGAGGAGGTTGTTGAGATTCCACCAGCTTTCCCAGAATTCACCTACTCCCCTACTCCCATAGAGAAGCTCCCATCAGTTTTGGATAACAAAGAGTACTTTACAGGTAAGATTCTATAGGCCAATACATTCTACATGTATGCAGGTGAAAAACAAATAAAAAGCTTCTCATGCATTGTTGTTCTCCATGTTAGATGTACTTGGCACAGTCACAAAGATCTCGGATGCTTTGCCATTACGGCCGAGATCCCAGCAAGTTGATACCATGAAAAGAACTGTGACAGTATGTGATGAAAGGTTAGTTTTACATGCTTTATTCTATTTTGCATGGCAGTAGGTTCTGCACCTATGTTTGTATAATATTGTGTGACTGCAATTTCACATGAGCAGTGGTGCTTCTCTGGACGTCGTGCTTTGGGGTGAGCGAGCCACTTCATTCCCAGCTGAACAACTTCATAAAGATGGACAACATTCACCACAAATTGTAATATTTGTTGGCACTCTTGTGAGGGGCTATGCTGGTATGTATATCTAACAACTGTATAGTGGCAAGTGTTGTACCACTATGCTTAAAACCGTTCCTTGCTGTTTTAGGAACCATCTCATTGTCTGGCGGGTCATCATGCAAGTGGTATATAAATCCTGATGTCCCTGAAGCAAAAAAACCTTATTGCCAGGTCATGTGCCCATCTAAAGCATTATTGATACTCACTAGCAGCATTTGTCTATGTACTAACTAACAACTAACCTCTTTTCTTACCAGCATCAAAAGCGTGCACCAACCAGTTGCACTCGCTCCACAGGTAAAATACAGTGAGCCCAGAACTTCTATTGCAGAGCACAAGAAAGTATCTGATATCAAGTATCTTCACCCCTTCAAGAACAAGGTCATTCCTCTGGCACCACATTCGAAACGATAGACCTAGCTGGCTATATAAGGCTGCTTACTTTCCTTGTATATTTTACAGAAAGTAGAATGGTTGGTTACAGTGAAGATAATGAAGATTGATAAGTCATGGTGGTATGAGTCGTGCAAGAAATGTTTCAGGACAACTAGGCCTCATGGCAACACCTACAAATGCTCTAATCCAACATGTAGCACCATTGGTGCGCCTACCCCAAGGTACAGGTCATACTTGCTACACTACCATCCATTTTTTTCGTCTAGAGGTTATCTTCTTCACAAGCAAATTAGACGTATACAACTTTTACTAATTGATTCTCTCACTACAGGTACAAACTGGTCATCACTGCTGGGGACGAGACTGGTGACACTGAGTTTGTCATGTTTGGACGCATAGCGCAACATCTCATAAAAAAGACAGTCGATGTTCTCATTGCCAATAATCCGCCTGGATTTATCCCTGACAAGATCACTAGGCTACTGGAAAAGGTTTTCACGTTCAATGTTTGCTTCACAGAGAATACAATTTCTTCTGGCAATGTCTCTTTCCAGGTCAATACCATTGTTGCGGAGATTGACGATGGGAATCTTGTTCCACTAACGCCGGTTGGGTCACAATCATCGTCAGCTGCGCTCTCACACCATGCAGGCAGCAGTGTAGAGTGCACACCAGAAAAGGACTCTGACTTCACTTTACCTTCACCATCAGCCGGATCACAAGCTACTCATGCATCAAGCACCACACCTTCTAAGACCATGATGCCTGACACTGGGCTACCAACTACACCACGGAGCAGCACAAAATCTGATAAGAATAAGGTAGAATAGTTCTCGCAGCCTGATGTGCAAACACATGTTTTACTTCAATACTTACTCTTGTCAAAATCTCATGTGCAAAATTACAGGCAGTGCAGGACAAGGACAGCCGCCTTCCAAGTGAGGGCCCTGTTACAGTGTCACCAATTGTACCAACTTATTCAACGCCTGAGGCGCAGCAAAGCACAACTAAGAAAAGGTCAGCACAACATTGTTTGATTCCTTTAGTTATTTCAGTTCATACCACATAATTTTGTGCATCACTAAGGGATAGAATAATGGTTCTAGAAACCGTGCATCACTCGAGAGAAAAACTGCAAGGAAGATTGTTTTGGATGATGGTGGCAGGAATGACAGTGGGGATGATTCCGCTGCTCCCCCTACTGGGCCTAGGTATCTCCCACTCTCTGCTTAATTGATATTGCATTGTGAATATGGCTAAAAAATGTACAATGTATGCAATCTGACCTGGTATCCAATACATTAACAAGTTAATCACTAGAATGTGGATGCAGTTCCAACTTGGAATGTTTAGTACTCACACGTGTTAACTATGTCCTGACACTTGGTTACTACGCTGACCTATTTTGTTCTAGCTGCAGTTGCTTCATACCCTATATTCCATATTAATTACATCTACAAAATATGCCTGGGTTTTGTGTGTTTCCTAAGTGTGTTACCAGTGCTGTATTCAGAACATAGTGAAGTAGTGCCTTAGTAAACCACATGCGTGCATGTTACCTAATTATGCTAAACCTTGTACTCCTGGGGTTGGTAAGCAAAGTTGTAATCTTAGTTGACCATTATCCATATGTCTCAACAAGAAACAGCAAAGTTTAGAGGAGTAGTAAATTTCTACCTGCATTTTCGTTGTTATGTATATTGTAAATACCATGTTCTGAAAAGGAATATTTAACTTCGTTGGGACATTCTTCCAGAACATCACAGTGTCTCAACTATGTTCTAAAAAAGAATATGGCTAGTGACATACCGTCCCACCGTGATAAACAGAAATAAAATCTAGGGCTTTTTGATGTTTTAATACCAGATAGGTCCTCTGATGCTGCTGCTGCTGCATCAACAGCACTTGCCTTTTGGTTTTCCTGTGGGTGTTCTTGAAACTTTGCTTTGCTATTTGGGTGCAACATTCAAACATTTACAAGTGATTTGGACAAGCCACGGTGTGGGTTCATTCTGTTAGTTCATCAATAGAAACGTCAGATGTTGAAATACACATAGTACCATTTTTATCTAATCCACTACTACATGTTATTTACATAAACGTTACAAAAAGTGCATGATATATTATGTTCAGTTTTTTTTGTATGTATGTTATTGGTCCAAGATTTTAAAATTCAAAAGCACGTCTTCTCCAGTTACATATATTTACACCTATACTAAGCTGATACAGACGAAAAGGGTTGTCTGTCTCCATAGAATTTTTAGTATGTGCTCCCTTTGTTCCAAATTGTACATTGTTTTGTCAAATCTAGGTACATAGCTTATGCTATGCATCTACATATACGCCATATCTAGCTACACAACAAAAAACTATCTGCCAGTTTTAATAATTATATATAAAAGATAATTGACAGTCACAGATAAAAGCGGTCTTTGATATCATCACATTATAGAGCTCTATGGATTCAAGTAAATCATGGGTTGTAAAGGAGACTTCCAAATAAGATGTTTCAAAAAGACATGTGACACTGTGTTTAGAGGAGGGATGCACAGCCATTACTTTCAAGTAGTTCTGATAGATGAACAGCCATAGCAATTCTGAACTAATAGATAAGCTGATAGATATACTAATGCTACTAATTTCCTTGTATAAGGAATATCCCAGTTTAGCAACGTAAGCACCCACATATAGCTCTATTATACATTAGCTCAATTATCTTGTTCATGAGTTGAGGCTACACATTCACATATAGCTACCTACGCCCTTATTAAAAATTGCTCGCAGCATTCTGGATTATATGTTTTATAGGCTTTAATAGATGCATTTTGATTCCAGATATCTTCTTACATTCCATTTGTGATGCAGTTTACCTGTTCTGAAATAAGTACTCAAAATTGTTCCCATCACATGTATTTAAATCTCAGTGGTATATTTGTATTACATAGATATATAGCAACTCGCAGTAGAACAGCGGATTTGTAAGTACTTCCTCTAATATTTTTTTTTGATATCCCTATTTGAAAGGCGTTTCTACGTACTCATCAAGAATAGGCTTTTGAAAAGGCTAGAAGTAAATGAACGTAATGGACAATTAGTTTCAGTATGTTATTATACTTTGCCCTTACTATCCTCTATCATTGATTGAATTATCCCTGATGGCCTCTTTTTTCTGTACAGCCCAGCCAAAGGTGACGCCTAACCGAAACAGGGATCGTTCTACTTTTGTGTCATGCTTTTATGTTCATATGGATAGACTGCAACGGATGTGTGTTAATCTACTGCTAGGAGTGGAATTGAGCGAAAGGCCGCCATCCTTTTGTGTTTGATCTGAAAGCAAGTAGAACGTGTTCATCTGCTGCTACGAACACGCTGTCCAGCGCACTTGCTACTGTGACAGTGCTTGTATTTTGAGAACATAACGTCTTATATGCGCCCATATGGGCCCTCTTTTGTTGGTAGTATCAAGAAACTAATTTACTGTGTTGGTGCTTGCTTTTCAGTCAGTGCTCCGAACAACCTTAAAGGTTGCAATGTAGTCCAAATATTGTTGTTGCCGCTTATGCATATGTAAATAGAAACTTATGATCGCCTTCTGATGTTTTTTTAGTCCGTTTTCTTCATGCCTATTGGACTTCGTAGTCACTGTAAGGCGTACGACTTCCAGTAATACTGCTGTAATATTCTGCTGCCTGACTGATATGTGCTCTGAAATTTTTTTCTGATTTCTCATGCAAATGAAGAACTAATAATGCGCTGTTATTTGCTTTTTCTGGTCTTTTGGTGACCACCTTGAATTCTAATCATATCAACTTATGAAATGAAAATGGTCCTAAAGAATGCCGATTAGACAGAAATCATTCCCTGAGGCAATGGTGAAGCTAGGCTTCTTTTTTATATACATTTATTTCTGTGCCTCACGTTATGTTGCGCTTGAGCAATTTAGTTGTCTCGAGTGCCATTGAAACACGCAGTGACGTAAATATTTAAACTAACAGCTTATATTTGATTTATAGGTACTACAAGTTGTCTTCTTAATGATAGGGCGCGCAAGGCGCGCCTAAGGTTCTAGTACATGTGCAAACCTTGAAGAAATGGCCGATCCTGTGTTACCCTAGCTAATGTCTGCACAGCACAGCACAGGTGGACGACGACTACATCTGGCTGGGCTGGCTGGCTATCTACTGGCTCTTTGTATGCATAGACAAAAATTCATATAGTAACTATGGGTATAATGAGATGATCGATGGATTAGCCCAGCCCCAGCATGGGGTGCTGCAGTTGATCATTTCCTTTGTTGTTGTAGTTGTCGCCGGTAGGACGCGACGTGTTCGTCCCTGCCTCCCTCCAAGGCCACTAGGCCAGATTGATTGCCAGAGCAGTTCGTTGGATCCATTTCAGGCCCAGGCCGGCAACAAAGCAAAGCAAACCAAGCAAGCAAAGATAAGCACAAGCCCTGCCCTGCCCTCTGCCCGCGCGCTCACCACCTGCTCAGCTGTTCCTCTTCTGCTCGCCGGCACGCCACCTCCCCCTGGCCTTGCTACATACAGACTTGCATTATCCTCTCTTCTCCTCTGTTCCCCCGGCCTGCGTGCCTGCCTCTCCGATCCCTCCACCGCTGACCGCCCCCAATCATATCATCATACCAGTTCGAGTTCGATGACGAAGCCCGCCGCCGGCGCCCAGGCGGCGGAGGACGTCCAGGTGCTGGTCGAGCGGCCCTACTCCCACGAGGGGCCCCACCACCCCAGGCCGCCGCCGCAGCAGCTCATCAGGGCGCGGCGCCCCTACTACCGCCGCTGGTCCCCCTGGATCGTCTCCGCCGCCACCGCCGCCTGCGTCGCGCTCTTCCTCGTCACCATGTACGTCAACGACTGCCCGAGGCACAACACCAACTGCGCCGCCGGCTTCCTCGGCCGATTCGCCTTCCAGCCGCTCAGGGAGAACCCGCTACTCGGCCCATCATCCGCAACGTACGCACGCTTCCTTTCCTTCCGTTTCAGTTACTTGTTCCCTTCCAATTTCCCTGTGCTTTGCTTGCGGCATCAGCAAAGAAAGCTACCACTGTATATTATATCCACGATGTTCTTTTCTTTTCTTTTTGAACAACTAACTATGTAGTATTAAATTCTCCTACCAATGAACATTCACTGTATGCATACGTTGTTTAAGTAAGTGAATCATCAGGCAGGTCTTGATCTCGAAATACATATGAGCACGGCACGGCATCTAGTAGTTATACATGTGCTAATGATGAGCAAACGAGATAATTATTAATGCCTCCTGGACAATGCAGTATGTAATGGTCTTGTAGGTGTGAAAGCGTATGGGTTTGTAATTTGACTTTGCGGCCGGGCCCGGGTGATTGATATGGCTCGCTATCTGAAACTGACGCTTGCTTGGAGAAGAAAAATAAACCCTAGCAATCAGCTGTATGTACACGCATTCATGCAGTTGCTGCTTTGCCTCGCCAGCTCTACTACAAGTTCTATGATCCCAACCAGCCATTATTTGATCATCACTAGATGCCATGTTTGATTTGGTCCGGTCCATGCACTGGCAGGTTGGTGAAGATGGGTGCTCTGGATGTGTCCAAGGTTGTCCATGGTCGGCAGGGGTGGCGCTTGCTCACGTGCATGTGGCTTCACGCCGGGGTTGTCCATCTGCTCATCAACATGCTCTGCCTCCTCTTCATCGGCATACGACTCGAGCAGGAATTCGGGTTTGGTACGTGAGTTCTCAGCTTATGATGATGATCAGTATCTATCTCTCTCTCTCTCTCTTTAATTTGTACTGAACCACAACCATTCACCAATAGTAAGTAATTCACAACACAATGCCTGCATGCAGTGAGGATCGGGGCGGTGTACCTCATCTCCGGCTTCGGGGGGAGCCTGATGTCGGCGCTGTTCATCCGGTCCAGCGTCTCCGTGGGCGCCTCGGGCGCCCTCTTCGGCCTCATCGGCTCCATGCTGTCGGAGCTGATCACCAACTGGTCGCTGTACGCGAACAAGGTGGCGGCGCTGGTGTCGCTGGTGGCGGTGATCGCGGTGAACCTGGCGCTGGGGGTCCTCCCCCGGGTGGACAACTTCGCCCACATCGGCGGCCTCCTCTCCGGCTTCCTCCTCGGCTTCGTCTTCTTCATCCGCCCGCAGTTCGCATGGCTCAATAACCAGAACCAGAGGAGGGTAGCAGCCGGAGCACCACCACCAGCAGCTCGTCGCCGGAAGCACAAGACGTACCAGTACGTGCTGTGGGTGGCCGCCGCCGCGCTGCTCGTCGCCGGCTTCACGGCGGCGGCGGTGCTGCTGTTCCGGGGCTACGACGCCAACCAGCACTGCTCCTGGTGCCACTACCTGAGCTGCGTCCCCACCAGGAGGTGGAAGTGCGACTCGTCGCCGACCATCTGCACGGCCACGCAGCAGGAGGACACGCTCAGCCTCCTCTGCGAGGGCTCCGGCAGGAACCGGACCTACGTCATCGCCCGCGCGTCGCAGGACCGGATCAACGACCTATGCAACCAGCTATGCACCTAGTAGGTTGCCACACTAGCCTAGCCTAGCCTACCAGGATAGGTTTGGATGTACAATACCATACATTTGTCATTCTTTGTGTACAAACAATACATGAATGGGGAGAGAGAGAGAGAGAGAGAGAGAGAGAGATGCAGAGCATTTGAGCATTGCCATCTCCATTCCATGGGTGCCTTGCACACCTCATGTCACTTCTTCACATCCATAAGCATTGACTCGAAGAAGAAGAAGATCCAACAAAGGAAGCAGAAGCTCAAAGCAAACTATACGGGCCCATAGATAGTATGTTGTTGAATTTTTTTAAAAAAAAGGTTAAAAAATTAAATTTGAAAAAAGGGTGCCGATTTAGAAAATTTCCAAAAATGGGTACCTCCCGCCCGATCAACGGGCGGGAGGCGTGGGGCCGGAACGGGCGGGAGGTGCCAAATATTTTTTCAGACCCCTCCTAAGGGCCTCTTCGTGAATAAGAAGTTTTCTTATTCACGAAGAGGCCCCTGACGCGGCCGCGGGGGCATCCCGCCCGCCCAATGGACGGGAGGTGCGGGGCCCGTACAGTGCGGAGGGGCATCCCGCCCGTTGGGCAGGCGGAAGGTTCCCCTTCCCCTATATAAGCCTCCACACCTGCCCCTAAATTCCCATTTTATTCAGCAAAAATCAGGAAAAAAAGAAAGGGAGAAGAGGAAGCGGCGAAGCCCTGTTCACGCATCGGTTTGGAGTTATATTCTCGTTCTAGTCGTATAATTACTTGAAAATAATTATAATCTAGGAAATATTTCTTAGGGCGGGACAGGCGTAGTTGTCAGACCCGAGGCCACGGGGCTGTGTACATAACGTAGTTTAAAGAGGTTTAAGAGATTAAGTCCGTCTTATTTCTTATTTATCTCGTTTATCTCTTATTTATCCCGTTTAAGTAGGAGATAGAGCTAACCGATACAGAGGGAATCTACTCGAGATATATTCTGGTACGATTCCTTAGCTTGTGTTGGTTAGTATCTTTGTAATCCTGGCCTCTCGGATATATAAGGGAGGACAGGGACCCCTTTCAAAACACGATCTCTAGATCATTCTACACCTAAAGCAATACAGATCACTACAGGACGTAGGGTATTACGCACCTAGCGGCCCGAACCTGTCTAAGCTTTGTGTTCCTTGTACCTTCGAGTTCCTGATCTCGGCGTCCCCTCACCCAAAACCTATCACCTTGGGTATACCCCTCGGTGGGCAGCCGGTTAAACACCGACATACTCCTGATTCGGTGGATTCTGTATATTTAAACTGTTTTTTGTATCATACTATTTTATTTTTAATGGCTTGATGTATCGTACTATCGTAATATTTGGATTCTACATTGCAAAACGTTATCGCTTAACCATCTTCATATGAGTTTTAGATACCGTAATCTTCTTCGTAAAATTGAACTAAAATTTCATATGTATGCAAAAGAGTATGACGAATAAATCTTGTATTTGAAAAAAGTATGAATTTTAAATAGTTTGTAAAATATAAATTTAAACAAAAGATAAGAAAATCCGCAGTGTAGGGCACCTCCCGCCCGTTGGGCAGGCGGGATGCCTTTGCCGCCGCGGGAGGGGCCTCTTCGCGAATAAGAAAAGTCCTCGAGAGGGGTCTGGAAAAAGATTTGGCACCTCCTGTCCGTTGGGTGGGCGGGAGGTGGTCCGGCCCCACGCCTCCCGCCCGTTGAAAATTTTCTAAATCGGCACCCTTTTCGAATTTAATTTTTTTAACCCTTTTTTAAAAAAATCGTACGTTGTTATGGGGGCGGAGCGGGCCGGGCCTACTAACAACTAAATAAGGCAAGGTGTATAAGCCCATAAAGCCCATCTAAAAGCAAGGAGGCCCACGCTAGTATATCCTTGCCCCTTTCCATCCACCTGACCTCACGAGTCCCCTCTCCTCTTCCTCCTCTTGCCCTAATCCCCTCCCGCATCTCCCCCCGGCTCGGCGGCGGCGGCCGGCTCACCAGCGGTAACCCCTCGCTCCTCCATGTCTCCCTTCTCCCGCTCTCTACCGTTCGCTCGCCCTTCGCGGCGGGCGATGTCCCACGCGCTAGGAACCGCAGTGGAAGCGCTTGCCCTAGGGTTCCTTCCCCCTCTGATTCGAATGCTCCCGCCCAACGCTCGCTCTTGATGCGATGGATGTCCGGGCGACTCAGCGATAGCCGCCTGAAATCCTTAGTTTCTCAGAGGTCGCGTCGATCTATCCGTTTAGCATGAGGCGCTGGTGGATTGGCTCCCAGAATGATGACCGCACCCCGTAGGCTTCTCAATTCACAGCCTTCACTCATGTGCGCACATCTTGATTTGTTCTTGATTAGTTCGTTACATGATGATGTACACGCCATCCTGGGTTTCCTTGCCACCCTCCACGAGGCGCCACAATGGAGAGGACTGAATCAACTTTCCAAATGCCTTTGTGCAGGTACCAGCAGCAATGGGGAGGTACAGCCCTTCATACCATAGCCCGCCAAGGAGAGGACATGGTGGCAGGGGGAGAAGCCCACCGCCTAGGAGAGGGTACGGTGGCGGAGGCGGTGGTGGCCGTGGAGGGCGCGGTGACCAAGGTTCTGTTAGCCTCCTGGTCCGCAACATTCCGCTGAGATGCAGGTATAAAAACTCTGGCATTGCCATCCTCTCCTGTTGTTTCTCGCCGGTTAAATTGGCCCTGCCCTTATGGTTCCACAATAAAACAAATTTGCAGGCCTGAGGAGCTTCGAGTCCCTTTTGAAAGGTTCGGTCCTGTTAGGGACGTTTACCTGCCAAGAGATTATCACACTGGGTAAGTGTTAACAGAGCCACAAGGCTAATATGGTTGATTAGTTACTTGCCATCCTTCTTCTATCAGTTACATCTGCATGCGATTACATATCTAACATGTCGAAACGCTTGGGGGCAAAAGCACGTGCAAGTTTACAGAGCTAAGCCGTTACTTGCCATCGTTTTTCTTCCTGTAGCTATTATACAGCTAGGATAAGGCCTTCTTCTTGCTGCTGCTCTTGATTAGACCTAAGCCTTTTAGGTTGTTTATACAGAAATTCGATTGTTAATGTCTGCATGAATTTATACTGGTCATGTGCGCAGTCATAGGCTCATATAACAAATGTTTCATGAATAAATTGGCCTAGTTTCAATAAGTTTGCATACAAGAACTCTTAACTTCCTTTTTGCTGTCTGTATGTGGTTGTTGCAGCATCTTAAAATATTATGTGATAACTTGAGGCAAAACATGTGAAGAAAGCCTAGTAACTCCTTCAAGTCTTGAAATTCACAGATTAACTAGCTGAATAGGATGTATGCACTTTATATGATGCTACCTATGAGTTTTCTTCTTGTATGAATTACTCTCTTGAAATTATTCCCAGGATTGTATTTGGTTGAAGTAAATACAAGCCCTGAACAGTCCTAATCATTCATTTGCTTGGTGAGATAGAGTATTGTGCGAATGAAGTTCTCTTATGAAGACAAGATTCGATTTGTCGACAAAATTAATTTCCTCCTGAAGAGAAGAGGGTTTAACCTTGTCTTCCATCGGAAGATATAATGAAGAGAAGTTGGTTTCAAGCACTTTCCTGACTTTTCAAACGCTTGAAGAACTTGAAGCGAATCATTTTATGAAGACGTACACAAGAAAATTTGGGTCTAAGATGAGCCTGGGCTCCTAATTGCTTTTTGAGAGGCTTGCTACCATTTGATGAACATGTTTGTAAGTTGTTAGCTGTGCTTCATGGATAATTATAGAGGATTCACCGAAATATCAAACTGTGGTGGTAGCTCGTGGGGCACATGCTATCATGATCTATATGTGCTATCTTCTTTGTTTATCGTACCACACTATGTGAAGTTTACTTACTGGTCTTTTTTAATCACTTAGGGAGCCAAGGGGGTTTGGATTTGTGGAGTTTGTTGATGCTTATGATGCTTCTGAGGCGCAATACCACATGAACCGCCAGATGTTTTCTGGGCGTGAGATCACTGTTGTTCTTGCTGCGGATACACGGAAAAGGCCTGAGGAAATGCGTAGACGAATGGGGCCAAGGTATGCAAATAATACACATTGCTGTTTTGTAAACTTCACCAGTGTTTCATTTGAGATGACTTGATTGGTATCTCTGCAGAGGTTATTCTGATCATGAAGGGCGTCGATCTTCTCGCCGTGGTAATCTAAGTTACTATGTCCAAATGCTGTGCTTATTGTTTGTCCTGTTTTTTTGAGCTGCACATCTGACGGCTAGTGTTTGCATCATCATTATCCTATTTATAGGAATCTATAAGTTGTGTACCCTGTCCATTTATAGCTGTAGCTGTTTGATTAATTCTGAACATCTGGAAGAAAGAGAACTAGAGTTTTGGTCCATTCTATATCATGCTGGATGAATCATGAAATGCTGTTCCATCATGTCTAAGATCTTATTTCCATGTTTTTGAAGGCTGCACCTACTTGTAGAAGAATGTGTTGCTTAGGATCGAATTGATACTGATGTTGATTTGAAAGCTATGACTTCCTACGCTGACAAGTTTCTATCTTGTGCAGGACGTTCTCGTTCATACTCACGTTCACGCTCTCCGCGCCCCAGAGGACGTGCTAGATCCCGGTACGTTAGTGATTTTTTATTGTATGAGGTTTTTAACTTGAATAGATCTGCAATAACCTTGATGAAAACGATGCACTGCAGGTCATACTCTCCTGCCCCCAGGAGGCGTGATGACTACTCTGCTTCCCCACCACGGGCAAAGGAAGAGCACAGGAGGTCATCGAAGCAGCCTAAAGAACACGATGGCGATAAGAAACGGAGATCGTATACACCTGAGGATAGGAATGATCGCCTTGGTGCAGACAATGGTCATGATGAGTAAGTCTGTTCTTTCTGTGCTGCTGGTTAGTTATTTAGCTGAAGAACTAAGGTTATGGGTTAATCTAGTAGCGCGCAAAACCATTGAACTGTATCAGTTTTTTGCATGAGAAAAGAGATAAATTTATATAGGATAGTGGAGAAGGGAACTCTGGGCCTGTGTAGAATCCTATGTGTTGGGTGAATTGTGAGCTAATTGGAGGCTTGTAGTTTATGCTTTGACTCTTTTGTGGGAACAGTTGATTGTGAATGTCTTTTTGAGTAATATGATGCTGGGAAATCCCTGTCTTTTTCCTAGTTATGTAGGGCTTACCTTATATGTAGAGTTGAAACGGCTCAGTTTACACATCATTGGTCCTTGTATAGGATTGTGATTCTTTTTGGCGTTTGCTTTGCACTCATTGTGTGTAAAAATACATGTCTGACAGGAGGAAGAGGTCTCCAGGCGCAGCAGCAGAGGAGGACGAGGAGCCTCGTCGCGGGCGCCGCAGGTCACCCAGGCTGGCGTCGGTGTCGCCCCCAGGGTCGCGGTCGAGGTCTGCGTCACCAGCCAGCAGCGGCTGATGTGAAACGGTCGGGTGCTACTAAATAGGCAGGCGTTGTTTGTAGCTTCCCTTATTTATTTTTCGCCAAAGTGTATCGCGTCGTCTCATCTGTGTGAGGGATGGTTAAAGGTTAGCAAGTAGCCGCCGTTAGAAGTTGTGGGGTTTGTTGCCGAGAATGATGGGTGGATGGATCGAAGGTAGGGTGGAAAGAGGCGAGAAGGGTGGAACAGTATGATAAGAGAGTGAGACGTGTTTTGTTGTTTGTGGAGTGAGGGAGCGAGTTGATAAGCTAGCTGTTTGGTGTCGTGCACTGCTGTTGTTTTTAAGTTGATTGATTGATGGCACACATGGTGAATGATTGTGTGGTGTGCAACTGCCTGTCTGGCTGGTTGATTGATTTCAGGTATGTAGGCATTCCTGGCTGGACGGGTATGTACTCGCAGTAGCAGCAGCCAGAGGATGAATGATGGTACAGTAGGTAGGATCCCTGCCTGCCTGTGGCTGCGGTCTCCATCTCCATCCATCTGCTCGATCGTGCGCCTTGTCTGTCTTGTGTTGTTGGTGCTGGAGCCCACCACGCGTTGCATCCGCAGCGGAGGCACAGTCATAGTCTGGGGGCGGGTCAACGAAAGCAGCTGTGTGTGTGTGTGCTGTCGTATCGCACACTCTCGAATGTGGATGGCTGTAAAGGGAAACGCAGATATCAGTCAGAGAGGTTTAAATATAATTTAATTGATTCATCGTTAGCAAACGTCAAATTCGAATTCGAATCTATTATTGGTGGTTCCATGCAACAAAAATTTGAATGACAGGAAGCAACCTATCAGCACCCATGCCATGCATGCCTTTTGTCCTCACGTACCGACACTAAAAGAAGGAAATTATATACTCCACTGGACAAATCTTTTGCCAAAGCAGCCCCATGCAGCGGAGGAGGAGGAGGAGGAGAGGTTTCAAAACCAGCAGCAACGCAACGGCTCGACTGGTTGCCTCCTCCAATCCCAAATCCCAAATCGAATCCTCTTCCTCCTCTAGTGGGTGGGTGCACGTCGCGATGCTCCCGCTCCTCCTCCTCCTCCTCCTCCTCCTCGCCTCCCATGGCCATGGCCCGGCGGTGGCGGCAGCGCAGGGCCTCCCGCCGCTCCCCATCGGCGTGAACTACGGCGCCAACGCCGACAACCTCCCTTCCCCGGCCGCCGTCGCCACCTTCCTCGCCACCAAGACCACCGTCAACCGCGTCAAGCTCTTCGACGCCAACCCGGCCTTCCTCGACGCCTTCGCCGCCAACGCGCCCTCCATCTCCATCGCCGTCTCCATCCCCAACGCCGCGCTCCCCTCCTTCGCCGACCGGGCCACCGGCCTCGACGCCGCGCGCGGCTGGGTCCGCGACAACCTCGCCGCCCACGTCGCCAACGGCGCCAACGTCACGCTCCTCCTCGCCGGGAACGAGATCCTCGGCCCCGTCGTCGTGCCCGACCTCGTCGTCGCGCTGCTCCCCGCCATGCGCCGCCTCAACCAGGCCCTCCAGCTCGAGAAGCTCCCCCAGGTGCGCGTCACCACGCCGCACTACCTGGGCATCCTCGCGCCCTCCGACGGGATCCCCTCCAACGCCCGCTTCCGCCCGGGCTTCGACGACAAGGTGCTCGCCCCCATGCTCAAGTTCCACAACGAGACAGGCTCGCCGCTCATGGTGAACGCCTACCCCTACTTCAGCTACAACGCGCAGAACCTCAACTACGCCATCTTCCGCCCCAACGCCGGCATCTACGACCCCGCCACCAAGCTCAACTACACCAGCATGTTCGACGCCCAGATGGACGCCATCTACACCGCAATGAAGAAGCTCGGATTCGGCGACGTGCAGATCGCCGTCGGCGAGGCGGGATGGCCCACGCAGGCCGAGCCCAGCCAGGTCGGCGTCGGGCCCGAGGAGGCCAGGGACTTCAACGCCGGCATGATCCGGGTCTGCAGCGGCGGCAAGGGCACGCCGCTCATGCCCGGGAGGACATTCGAGACCTACATCTTCTCCCTCTTCGACGAGAACCAGAAGCCCGGCCCCATTGCGGAGAGGAACTTCGGCATCTTCAACCCGGATTTCACCCCCAAATACGACCTCGGACTCCTCCGCGATGGATCGGTCAGTCCCGTTAATTTCTCTCCTCTCAGTTTCATTTCTTTCTGAATCCTGAGGCTACCACCCATTGATCTTGGAGATCCCCAAATCAATCTGCGTGCTTTACTTTGCCGACGATCTTGTCGACATTGAATGAATTGGCGGAAATTACCGAAATTTGCAATTAATTTGCTTGCAAACGTCAAAATTGACTGCCTGCGTGCGTGTGTGAATGCCTCATTGCCTCTCGAAAGAGTGAAGGAAAGGGGGGAAAAAATGCGACGCGGTTTCAGTAGCCGTGTCAAAAGGCCGCGTTTCCCAATTCAGGGATGTCTTCCCAGGTCAGAGGTTCACATTAGTACTATGTGTCAAAGATAGCATTTAAAAAAAAAATAAAAACAGTGGCAGTGGGGAATATCCTCTTCCTCTCCTGTGGCTTTGGTTTAATTAACCACACATGCAGGCGACCGTTGAAAGCCAACTTTTCCCTGACACAGACAGAAATGTCACAAATTGCATTAGATCTGGACATGTTATTGGGTGATTATACTTAGCTCTTCTCTGCTTGCTACCTAGTGTCCAATGTTTGTGTCACTTCTTATCAAAAAAAAAAAAGTTTGTGCCACGCAAACAAGTCATTGGTATTGGTATGTATCCTTTGCTTGTGTCGCTCAAACAAGCCATGCGGATAGACTTGTTCACGGACTGCTGATGGAAGCCGGTCCTCCATTTCAGCTGGAAGCCATAGCACGTTGTTTGGTTCACACTGAATTATCAGGGGTCTAGTCACGCACACTGGACTGGACCGGTCTCTCTGGAAAGGGGTTGCTTTCGTATCCAACTTTTCTTCTCCCATCTCCATGACGGCATCTTGTTGTCAAAAGGATTTGATTACAACATTGCATTGTTCTCCCATCAGTGGATGCTTTTCTTTTCTTTTCTCGATGGATGTAGTGATGGCATCCCATGTGCTCACGCCTTGGACACGTCTGAATTTTCTAGGCTTGCTGCTGGTACTCTGGTTAGATCTGTACGCACACGTTGCTTGCAGTATGTAATGAGATGCCACTGCTGCAAATGTACTTGCTAGCTGGCACAGGGCAATTCTCCAATTTTAACAGGGTATTCGTTACCACAGTAAAACTGTAGAAAGAAAAACTGCTGTAGCAATTTATAAGGCTAACTTGCTTGCCCATTGAGTAAATTGGTTAAGGGTGATTTCCGTTTACAGTTGATTGTTGCATTGGTTTGCTGCAAGGGGTCTAGTGCCAAACTAAATTTTATAGATACTTGTTGCTTTCTGGACTGGACCACATGCAACTTAATCCCATACTGCAGATATGTGGCTAGGGCTGTGGAGTGAAGCATCATTCTAGCTTAATAGGCCCTGACTGAGTAGCATATATGAAACGTAGGCATGCATGATCTTCATCCATTGATGTTACTTCTATTTTCTTCAACGGATCATTTGGTTTCGTGCATGCAACCAAGTAGCTATCTTCAAGCAAAGGGGATGGGCATGAGATCCTTGATGTAGGCCTGGAAACTTGTTATATGGTTTACTGGGATGCCTACCGGATACTTCCAAATGTGGATTCGTCATTAGGTGATTGTCACCAACAAGTCAGGCACCTTTACAGATGGGGCTTTCCCCTTTAGCTCTCAACCATTCTAAATTCACATGCCTTTTGAACCTTGTAGTCCTCTATTCCGCTTGAGCTATATACTTTGGTGCGCATATGGTGTAGCTTCTCAAATTGCCCAATCAAAGAATGAACCAGCCATTTCAAGCTTATTGCTTTCGCTGATGCTTTGGGAAAGTGCACCATGTGGAGAAGATGGGGCTGTCTGTATTGTTTAGCATTCTGGTTGGACCTTTATTAGTGACTGACTCAAGAATCTTAGGTGGGCGATCAGGTTGGGCAGGCCATGTTTTGGCCTTTTGGGCGGTGTGTTAAAGTCATGCGTATGATTATAGTCTTGTCAGGCTCAAGTTTAGTATAAAATTGGGAAGTGCAATGGATTAATAAATTAAATGTGCATATCTCAGTTGAGAGTCTCATTAGTACCAGGAAAGCATTCGTTTGGAGAAATTCTGCTTAATCTCATGCATATACTTACGTGCATTAATATACTCTACTCTGAATGCTGAAAATAGTTTTGTCTGATGACCTGTACTATCTGGCACTATGTGTTGTTTGCATTGCAGTCTGCATCTCCAAACCCTTCACCGAATCCTTCTCCGAAGCCAAGCCCGAACCCGTCACCCTCCGGCGGAGGGAAGTGGTGTGTGGCCAAGGCCAGTGCAGATGCGACTACCCTGCAGAACAACATCAACTACGCCTGTGGCTTCGTGGACTGTAAGCCGATCCAGAGCGGTGGCGGGTGCTTTGACCCCAACAACGTGCAGTCCCATGCTTCGTTCGTGATGAACGCATATTACCAGGCCAATGGGCGCCACGACTACGACTGCGACTTCAAGGGCACCGGCATGGTCACCTCCAGTGACCCCAGTAAGTTCACGGAGATTGACAGTGTTTCTGAATTTGACTCTGATCTGCAACCGATATATGATGCATTTCTGAATTTGAATTGCAGGCTACGGGAGCTGCAAATACGTCTCCTGACGGGGCGCAGCAAGTCCAGGCAGCGCGGTGGCAGGGGCACCAGCCTCGAGTCCACATCGTCCTCCAGGCTGGAGCCATGGCAACGCTGGGAGGTTGATACTGCCGGGCTTGCGCCACATACTTCTGTACTCTTGTCTGACACCCATGCTTCTTGCTATGCATACCTACTAGTTCTTAGACGAGCCACCATTGTTATCCCTCAGCACGAGGGAGGTGTACCCCAGTTATTGTAGCGTATTGTGTTCAATCTGGTTTGGCCGTGCGTTATTTTCTTCTTCTTCTTCTTATTGTGTAGTGGTGAAGAACAGTTCTTTAACTCGATCATTCCATTCCATTCTATGTAGACACAAATTACAGGAACAGAGTGAAATGAGGCCTCCTTGTTTCATGGTGCTCATTGTTGTGCCTATCATGTTAATCGTTCGCTTATTTGGAGCCGTTCCGTACTGCTGATAGACCTGATCCCCAAACTGACATCATTCTACCAACTCCAAGACGGGTTAGTTTTTTTTTTCTTTCATTAGTCAAAACACCTCATCCACCTACAGAAAAAAGTTGGAGGAGCATGATACAGACCTCAGTACCTCAAACAAGTAATAGATGAAGAACACACTACAGTTTCGAATGAAAGGATAGATTAACACTATCATCTTGCAACAGTAACAGTAATGACATTTAACTGGACTGTCCTGATTGCAGATCCTCATACAGGAAAAGCCGTGCATAATCAACAAGGCTTCCTGCCTTTCTCCTTCTAACAGGGATTCCCCATTGCCAGTACAAACGCAATCGCAAACCCTAGCCCGAATCCAATTCCAGAAAAAGAGGAACAGCATGATGTCCACATCATTCTTCTTGGAATAGCGTGGAACCACACTTTGCATGGTTCTGTTGATGCACTCCTTCGACAACGGATGCCCGCATAACCCGGCATCAATCACTAATGCGGCTTGACCTTGGGGTAAAGGTGTTGGCCCTTCAAACATGTTGAAGCTGAGATCAAAATACTCTACAGAAAAGGGAAGAAAGGAGAATTTTGTTGTGCGATAGGTTGAGAGATATTGAATATTGAATATCTTTACTTGTAACATCTTGCATTAACATTATATAAATATGATATTTTGGGTGGAAAATAGATTTTGTTTTCTGTATCTGCGACATTTAATATCATCCTATGGAACAATATTTTCTTGGACTAATAAATACATTCAATAACACTCTCTTCCTATAAAGGTTCAATATTTTCTGCTGACGGCCCAAAAAGATTTTCTTAGGGTTGGAGAAGTAAATAAAAGATTTTGGCGTGCAATATAGCAGATGAGACCTTAACGAATTGCCGAGAATCAGCGGGGAGGACGGGAACATGATGGCAAACTTGTGAAAACAACCGGCCAAGTTTTCCCTGGTCTAGAAAATATCAAAGATACCCCTCTCATCCCGCAGCCCTAACAAATCGATCCCCTTCTTCCTCCTCCCCCCCTCCCCCTTCTGCTGACGTACGCTGCGCCGCCGCCGGGCACGTCCGCCTCCTCTCTCCGTCCGGTCCAGTCGGGCGAGGATTGGCGGTTCCTTCTCCTTGTGCTGGTACGTGCCCTAAACTCTTTGCTCGCTTGGATTGGATGCGCTCCTTAATCTGTGCGATGACATGGTTCGGTTTCGTTCTGAATCGAACACAGATCCTTCTCTTCTTCCGCTGAGATCCATGGTTCGCTTGGGTTGTTCTTCAGCGTTAGATTTCACACCGCACCGGCGTAGTTTATTTTCCGAAAGATTTGGGGGGTTTAAGTGAATTCAGCGCCTCCTCTGAGATCCCATCTTTTAGCGCCTTTTTTTTTTTTGCCTGCCCTCTCTATGCGGTTGTTTATTTAGCGGCTACTGCTGTTCTTGGTCACTCTCGATGCGATTTGTGCACATTGTAGGGGATTCTTCAACAAATTCGCCGACTTTTAAGTTTTAACCCCTTTCCTTTTCAGTTCCAACCTTGCTTTTGGTGTCTGTTGTCATAGCAGCCCCTCAATTTGGAGCGAATGGCACTGCACCCCACACCGTCTTTCCTCCTCTGACTGCATCACCCTATTATGGTTTATGGGCACTGAAAAGAACAGATAGATAAACACATCCGAGAATTGGTTCCATAGCAGGGTTCTGATTTGTAGCATAGGTGTTTAACCGCTCAAAATTTGTTGTCAACTTTAAAGTCATTCATGAAAACTATTATGACCGAGAAGACAGTTTCTCTGTCTGCTGGAAGTGCAGACTTGCAGTGCTACGATAATATAGGCTCCAAAAATTCCTAACTTTGTGATGATGTGTCTCAACCAGAGACCCTTTTGAGTTTTTGTTATCAATAGTATGGTAGGACATTTTAGAATTCACTTGTTCCCTCTGTTTCTCTGTGGAGTGCTTTATCTGTTAGTTTTTAACTGATAAATTTGTCTGAAATATCATGTGCAATTCAACCTACATGCTTGCCTTTCATGCACCTTTTCTGATTTTAATTGTTAATAACTGTATGTCACATCCGAGAAGCTGAATAGAAAAGAATTTTCCTTTGCTTTTCTAAACTGTAGTATCATTATGCTTACTATATAATTGCTGACTCAGGGAGCATGGCGGATGGGGGTATTGTTGTAGCCATTTGCCAGTTTGGTGGAGAATTCACTTCTGGGCCCAATGGTAATCTGATATACACAGGAGGAGAAGCGCATGCTGTTGATGTCACTCGTGATTTTTCCCTGGAGAGCTTCAAGGATGAGGTGTCCAAGGTGTTCCATGTTGATGTCACTGACATGTCGCTCAAGTACTTTCTTCCGAATAATAACAAGACACTTATCACAATATCTTGTGATCGGGATTTGCAAAGGATGGTTGATTTTACTATCAGTGCCGCACAAGTGGATGTTTTCCTGATAAGTAGAGAAGAGAACAGGTATCTCTTGTTCTACCTTTTTGTGGAACCTTTCTATAATTCACGTGGAAGAGCAAACATCAAGCATATGATGAGGTGATGGATTTTTTTATCATTCTGGATAACCAGGAGTATTGTAACGCATTCTGGAGCTACACCTGGCTCTATTGCAAGTGGCGACAAAAGGAAAAGGCCAACGTCCAAAAACAAGTATGTCGCATTAGTCTTGTTTGCTTTGTTAATATTATTCACAACCCCATACTCTGACCCTTAAGTATAACAATCAATGTTGTCCCTGTCTAGGGTATCCAAGAGTAACAAGAAGACTACCAACGCTCCTGGCAATGCTGTTCTAGCGAGCACCAATAATGTGGGACAACCAATTTCAGTTGTTACTGAAAATGAAGACAACAGGTGCAGAATAAACCTACACACAATTGCTAAATCTTCGCATGTCCTCTTTGCTCTGAGATGCTGTGTACCATGAACCACTGTTATTGTAAAATTTGACAAATATGCTGTATACGCTATGAATACTTGGACAACTGCATGCTAGTTCCTTCATTTTTCTGTTAGCTGCATACATCTATGCATTGTCTGTTAGTTGGCTTGTGCGTCTTGTTAGAAACTTCTCTACATCAAAGAACATAATCTCCTGCAGTGATAAAAAAGTATAAAACAAATTAATGATGACCTCACAATGACAGGTCTCAAGCTCAATGTTGCTGGCAATCTAACCTTTACTCCGGTCCTCTGACCCTTAGCCCTCACCAGTCAATACCAATGTGAATGAGTTCATGCACTGGTTGCATGCCCTATGTGATCCTTTATTTCAGCTGTATAATTTTTCTAGTTACTGTTATTGATTAAAGTAGTTTCTTCCCCACTTTCACTTTTATTTATTATGGTCCTTACATGTTGTTTAATCAAATAAAGTTGGCAGTGTACTTGTAGTCTAGTTCATGCTGAATGCTTCTTTTGCAGTTCTGTTATCATACGTCATTACGCTGTTGCAGTCTCATTGATCATTACTTGCTTTGATCATTAGTCAATGGTTTTTTTTACTACATTAGTACATTGTCCATTCCTAGTTACCATTTCCATCTTTCTCAAAATTAGGGGTTTTCAGTTGGAATTTGGGAATGACATCGCAATTACCACAACAGCTGGAGGTGCTTCCTTCACAACAGACTTTCTGGATCAGCAAAATCTTGCTTTTGTGGATGATATCCCTAGGTAACTTTTCATGCATTTCATATCTTTCTCTCCAAAGTGTATGTGTAACAGGAAAAATTTCTTACAGATTTTTGTCATGATCTTTTCAGGGAAGCAGTTAGTATGTTTGATGATGCAATCGATCCGTATGTTGGTTCCGAGATCATGGAAGAGCCTCCCCAGGGACTTAACAATCCTATTGTGTTGTGGGATGACATTATCAAAGGAGTTGGTCAAGAATTTGATAATGTGAAGGACTTCCGTGCTCAGTTGTGCAAGTATGCCATTGTGAAAGGATTTGTATACCGATTCATAAAAAATGAAACCACTCGCGTCACTGTAAAATGTGCTGCGGAGGGGGGTTGCACCTGGCGGTTGCATGCATCCGAATCATCTCGTAACAAGAAGTTTGTTATCAAGAAAATGACAGATGAACATACTTGTGGAGGAGGAAGTGGAGAGGGTCAGCGTCGAGCAACAAGGCAATGGCTGACTACTATCATTAAGGAGAAGTTACATGAGAACCCAATGTTTAAGCCAAAGGACCTTGTAAAGGAATTATATGAAGAATACGGAGTTACTCTAACATATTCACAGGTTTGGCGAGGTAAAGAAGTAGCGCAGAAAGAGCTGTATCACGCTATCAGGGAGACTCACAGTCATTTACCCTTGTATTGTCAGAGGCTTGAAGAGACCAACCCAGGGAGTATAAGTGTTTTATCTCCAGTGGTGGATACCAAATTTCGTCGCTTTTTTGTCGCATTCCATGCTTGTTTGCATGGCTTTGTAAATGGCTGCAGACCTCTCTTATTTCTGGACAAGGTCCCGCTGAAAGCCACAAACGAGTTCAAGTTGCTTGTGGCTGCTGCAGTTGATGCAGATGATGGTGTATTTCCGGTGGCATTTAATGTGGTTGAAGATGAAAATTATGATAGCTGGGGTTGGTTCTTAATGCAGCTGAAAATGGCTCTCGAAACTCACAACTACCCTTGCCATGCCATGACATTCTTGTCCAGTGGACAAAAGGGTCTGGATGCTGCTGTCTGTCAAGTGTTTGAGGATAGCCAGCATGCCTTCTGTTTGCATCATATCATGGAGGAATTCAAAGGAGAGCTGAGGAAAGGACCGTGGTCACAACAAATAAGGGAGGGGATGGTGGAGGATTTTACTCGTGCAGCCCAAGCATGCAACATCAAGGATTTTAATGTGTCCATAGAAAGCATAAGGAATATATCCAGTGAAGCTGCTGACTGGATCATTGCAAGGAAGCCAGAGCATTGGTCGGATGCCTTCTTCAAAGGCTGTCGGTATGATCATTTCTCCCTGAACGTTGTTGATGCCTTCAATAACTGGATACCAACCAAGAAGGAGAGTTCCATAGTGCTGATGACAGACTCATTGAGAATGAAAATTAAGGAAGTGGTAGAGTCAAGGCGTGAAGCTTGCAATGCGTGGGAAGGGCCTTTAACACCCACGATGGAATACAAAGTGCAGGATGAGATGTTGAAGGCTGGTAAGATGAATGTGCTGTGCTCCTCCGAGTCTGTTTTTGAAGTGAGGGGCAATGGAATTTTTGTCGTTAATCTTGCAGTTCGTGAGTGCACGTGCAATAGGTGGCAACTCTCTGGCCTCCCCTGCATGCATGCCGTTGCTGTGTTCAACAGGCTTGGGCGCTCTTGCTATGACTTCTGCTCAAATTTTTTTAGAATCGACTACTACCGGCTAACGTACTCAGGTACAATCTTCCCAATACCTGACATGGATGGCTTCGATTTTAGTGCTGGGGCGAATGAAATGCCACCTCCCAAGCAACGTACATCAGACAAACCAAGAAGGAAGCGATCTAACCCCAACAAGACAAGCACTCTTATACGACTCTGCAGCAGGTGCAAGCAAACAGGCCACAACAAGGCAACCTGTGAAGTTGAGTTTGTAAACAAAAGCAACCTCTTGATGTCGACTCTCTAGCTTGTACAGCTCGTCAGCAGGTACTTGATGTCTTGGTCCTTAATCGGTTTATTTTGAGTATTTCCTGTTGATCTCGGTAAAAAGCCATGCTGAGGTGATGTTGTAACCCTGACATAAATATGTTTTGCCACTACAGTGTCAAAGGCCAGAAGCTTCGATATAGTGCACAGCTGCGGAGAACATGGTGGTCTGTTTCTCCCATGGATGAATTGTGTGTGGCTAAGCAAAGCCTTCTCATTGCTGTGATTCTTGCTGGGAATCGCAGTTTCTTGGTTGGAAGGTGAGAAAAATTTTCAGTCATAGGATAGGATGATGGTAATATGCCATCGCTTCGGATGATGATGTTGCTGAAATAGCATAGTAGATGGTTCTTAGCAGTTGAGAACCGTAGGCAGTCCGTAGTTCTATTATTTTGCCTGCTCGTGCGAGGGTTGGTTTTAGTTGTAACATGGAGTAATCGTCTGGATCTTTTTTAGTAGTAGAAAACTAAAGGTCCCTATTATATTGCTCTGTTGCTAGTGCTAATTTTTGGCGACATGATTTCTAAAGTTGAGGTGATCCCTATTTGTTGTATCCAAGTCCAGACTTGAAGCACTGAAGACCTGAAGAAAGAAATGATTTCTTGTATATCCTAAAGTTGAGGTGATCCCTATTTGTTGTATCCAAGTCCAGACTTGAAGCACTGAAGAAAGAAATCAACAATTCGGTATTTCCATCCAAGACCCGGTGCAGAGGCTGGAACCTTCTTTTTTTTTTCCATTTTCCAAATTAAAGAAGATAAATACACATTAGACAGATAAAGCAAACTAGTTTTATATATTCATCACTCTGGACCGATCATTACAGACACACATGCACACCTGCAGAGATGCAATTCTGCATGGTTTATTTGCAACGATCAACACACACACACACATACAGGACGGACGCCAAGCAAGCACAAGGTAAGGTAGCAAATAACCACACACACGGGCAGACGACGCATGCATGCTCGATGAGAAGCCAGACCGATACATGATGGCTAGGCTAGCTCAGGCTCATCCTTATTGTTGTTCAATCGATCATCACTCGAGAAAGTCACACACAAGCAGCTGATGAGTAGTAGCTAGCATGCATGCAGGTGTGTAAGCAAAGCAATCAGCAGGTGCAGGGGTTGCACTTGCAGCTGCTACCGCAGCCGCAGCCATGGGCGGTCTCGCCGGACTCCGCCGCCGCCTCGAACTGCCCGGCCTTCTTCTCCGGGGCCACGCCGAGGACGACGGTGGCCTGAGCGCCGCCGGTGCTCTTCTCCTCAAGGTCAGGGTACATCTTGCTGCAACAAAGTCAACGCAAGATTTGTTATATCAGCAGCAGCAAATTAAATTAAAGAGACTACAGATCGAAGTACAGATTCTTCAGACGACCGATTAGTTGTATATTACTAGTAGTATCTTGGTAATCACAACGATCGATGAGGTGATATCGAAAGAAGCAGATATGACCTGCTTGGTGGTCGGTATTTTTAGAAAAAAAGCTGATGCATACGTACCCGCACTTGCAGCTGGAGCCGCAGTTGCAGCTTGATCCGCAGCTGCAAGACATCTTCTTCAAATTATATAAAGAAGCTGATGAAGGATGATTGGAGGCTTTGATGATCGAGCACACTGATCTGAAGAGGCTCAACCCCAGCACCCCGCCTTTTATAGCAATGCATTCATCATCCAAACAGGCACGCAACGTGGTTGTTGCGTGTCACGATGCCATAGGATGCCTAGCTCCAGAATTCGTCCTCCATTGCTTGGGTAGGTGTCGTCGCCTTGGCCTCCCCCAATCCAATGGCCACTTCTCTTGGTGAATTGTGGGCCCGGCCCTTTGACAGTGAAAGAATTAGTATTATTTAAGCAAGATTCCATTCGTTTTAACAAAAGAAAATTCGTTTCAAAAAGGGTTTCCAGGACAGTGGTAATTTGATTTTGTTGGCATCTCTCTCCAAATATAACTAGTGTTACTTGCACCAACCATTTCTAGCAGGAATTGAAGCCTGACAAGAATAACAGATGACTAGATGAGCAGGGGCTACCAGGAAAGCTTTCTCCCATCCATTTTCTTCGATAAGGGAAGTTTGAGTTTAGCTTGACGAATTCCCTGAATTATGCTTTGTCTATACGACGTCTCTGTCTTCCAAATCGAAAGCAACCACATTGGAAAAAAATGCGCCCGGTTGCTTTCTTTTCTTTTCTGCAGTCACAATATATAAGCTAATAAGGCAGGCGTGCTTGACTTTTCTTCCCTGGCTCCATACTAGTCTTTCTGTCCTGAAATGTAAGGTATTTTGCTTTATCCTAAGCCAAAATAGTCTAAGTTCGGCCCAATTTATAGAAAAGAATATTAGCATATAACACATCAAATAAGTAAATTATGAAAATATATTTCATAATGGTTCTAATTATTCTCATTTGATATTCAAAATATTATACTCTTTTCTATAAACTTGATCAAATTTAGAACGGTTTGATTTAGGACAAACCAAAATTTCTTATATTTTAGACGGACGGACGAAGTATATCTCATGGATATCGATTCACAATGATGCATGCAAGACCGAATAAGAGGGCACTATTTCACGACGACGCTACACACCAATTCCTGGACGGCAAGAAATGTGCCTTCTTCCTTCCTTGTCGAATTTTTCTTCTATCACTGGTTGCTTTCAGATACTCCCTCCATCCATTCCATATTGCAGGTCGTTTTAGCAAATTTAGATGCATAATTTTTATTATAAATCTAGACATAATATATATCTAGATGTATCTAGATTTATTAAAACGACTTGCATTTTGGAACGGAGAGAGAGAGTACATGCTAATTATTCCTTCTCCTTCAAACACTTGCTAAAACAAGTTAGTGCAATTGTACTTACTAATGGCTACAAAAAATATCCCTACTTTATTATTGTAGGAGAGCAATTAAGTACATGCATGATTCTTTTTCTATTTCCTTATTAATACATACAATGTAACCTTGGTTTGCCAACCAGCTGTCTGTATCATCTGTTTTGACTGAGACAACAATAAAACCTAATCACATCCAGCACATCAGTAATCTACTAGATGGATATTTCTGCTCTCATTGGGGGCATAAACAATGTTATCGCTTCGAGTTAACAAAGCCTCTGTCACATCACCCTTGTTGCTTCGTTGTTCAAGGAAACGAAAACAATGTTCATGCATGTACTTTGGAGTTGTTGACCTTACTATTTTAGAATTCAGAACGCTGCTGCTGCTGGTTCTTTACACGGTGCGCGCCAAGAGGTACGCTTGGCATGCTCATCAGCTCATGCCTGAATTTCAAACAGAGAAAAAAAAATTGCTGCCAGCTATCGGTTAAAAGTGTTACCCGATCCATGTCAGCTACTGATCTTATGTATGTTCGAAACCTTCGTAAAAATAACTAAGTAAATACTCCAGGTTTGGACGATTGGTTTGTCCATAACGACCTCGATCAGTAACTGCCTCTGGGGAAATAACAAAAGGTAGGGCCGAATTTTGATGCTTTTCAAAGGCGATTCATTTGTCGTTAACTTTGGAAAGAAAAATCAAGCATAGGAAAAGCCTACTGTTAGTGACATTATACTTGCTTTTGACAATGATGCGGGAAAAAACCCCACTCAAGATTCATCAAGTGCTACCAGGAAAAAGAGGTGCATGCATGATTGATAGCCAGGCCGAGTAGGCACTCAAGATTCCTAACCTATTCCAGAAAGAAAGCTGGAAATGCTCATAGATTCCTAACCTAAAAGTTGTAGGCACACACACTCAAGATTTATCATTTATATGCAAAATATTGATAATCTAGGGAAGTCTAGTGGTGGCGTCAAATATGATATACCAGTGTAAATAAGTTGTGCAAATGAATCAGATGTGAAGCAGTGGTAGCAAAAACAGATACCAGAGATGAGAAGAGAAAAAAGCAAAAGGAAGAAATGGAGGCGCCCACCGTGGGGCTCGAACCCACGACCACAAGGTTAAGAGCCTTGCGCTCTACCGACTGAGCTAGACGGGCCTGCGATTTCTCTTTGTCTAATCTCCCATCCCAGGGAAGCGATGGGGGCGGCGCATGCATGTTAGCGCTCTGGGCCATGGGGGACGATAGAGAGACTTGTGCTGCGGCCCACGGGCTTCTCTTACATCCATGGTTACGTTCGGCCCACCCGGCTGATGACAGCAACGAATCTCTCAACTTTGCAGGCCTTCCTTCTTGCAAACTATATCTCTTTTGTTGCTTACACCTCTTTATTATATCGGTACCGAGTCGAGATGTATTACCTATATTCAATTCACAATTAGTACGGTCTTCATAATAAATTGTTATTTTGGAGGGCTATGTGGTTGATCCCGGGAGGAGTTGTATTGACAATGCTAGGTTGCACGTACGAGCGGGTGACCAAACTTGTTTAATTTTGACTAAATTTACAGAAAAATATATTAACACTTACAATATCAAATAAATATAGAATCAGAACATATTTTAAGATCCCTCTACTGAATTGCAGTTGCAGCAAGAAGCTGATCGCTAGGTACCTCTGCCGAGTGGAACAAGGTCAGCCATATCAAGAAATGCGATATTGGCTACATCAAAGGTTGAGATGCAAGCTCGCTGGAATATTCAGATGAAGTTGTTTTACTTCACGGCTGGATAGAGATCAAGTCATGCATTCCTTCAGGTAACTAATTTGCATTCTTTCCCTATGCTATATATGCCCAAAGTTGATTTTAGATTATTACTAACTGATGATTGCTTGTATCCTATTAAAGTAAAAAATGTCCATGCATCTAGCGCTGATCTAATACGTACGTCAAATATCTGTGCCATCAGCAGGGAGACACAGTAGTGACCCGGACAAATCATATATGGTCTGCGCTCAGGCACGGTTGAATCAAAAATTATCCATGCATTCCTTCAGGTAATTAATTTGCGCTCTTTCTCTGTCACAAAAGTTGTTCTCCAGATGGATTAATTGATAGATGCTTGTACTCACATTCCATATGAATTGAAGCCACGGTAGTCTGCATGCATCAATGATTGATAACATCCTGCATGTATTTGCGTGATCAGCGAGGAGGAAAGCTAGCTTCCGGAACCACACCCGGCCATTGTATTTATTGTTCAGTGAAACAGAGTCCTGCTTCAGCTGCTCGTACTGATCCGGCTGAGTTGAGGAGTTCGATTGCCCTCATGATAGTTGGGGTTATTCTGCAAGAGTCAATCAAGTACACCAAACTCCCTGATGGCTTGCGGCAGCTCCCCAGCTGTTTGAATTCCAGGCATCCTTCTTCTCCTTGATGGCGGTGGGTGGGGGTGGCGGCACTGCAGATATATCAGCAGCTTTTCCTAATTTGGCAGGAACTAAACCTGTACGAGCTGGCCAACCTAACATCTGTGGAGAATTTCCCTTCTATTGTGGAACTCGATGTGTTTGGCTGCCCCAAGCTCAAAAGGATCGGTGGACTCTCCAAGTTGCACAAGATCAAGATCGTCCGCTGCCCGAACATGGAGGTGTTGGAAAGTGTCGCATTACTCGATAGCCTTGAGCTAGGGGACGCCAACATGGAGACTCTTCCAGGATATCTGCAAGCTGTAAACCCAAGGTATCTCGATTTGATTTGCAGCAAGAAGCTGTGCACATCCATAAAATCAGGTAGCTCCCCTGAGTGTCACAAGATCAACCATATCGCAAAACATGATATCAACTGCAAGGAAGATTCGCATGCAGAGGCGCAGGAAAGTTCAGAGGAAGATTGAGACTGCATGGCTGGATGGAAATATAGTCCATGCATTCAGGTAACTTGCTGCAGTCTTTCTCTATATATGCCGAAAAAGTTGATTCTAGCTTCCCGTATTTTGCTTGAAATCATATTCGTTCAATGTGTCCACAGTAATGTCCACGCATCGTTGCATCAATATCTGATATGTCAAATATTTGTGCCATCAGCAGGGACGGGCTTTCCCAATTTTCAGCTTTGGGCCACTCGGAGCCTTGAAGCATCTACATGTCATCATCTATTCTAGACTTCTAGTTTCCTATATTTCTAGATCTAATCCAGTTGAGGAGTTTGATTTCTGCAATTCTACATGGTAATTGGCTTGTCAATTTACAAGAGTCAATGAAATAAAGCAAACTGTTGGTTGTCAATTACTGAATTTTCTGAGGTGATATTATCTTGGGAGACTCGTTTTGGAGTTGCGTATCAGAATTTTAGAAGTGAAATATGGCTAAAACTTCCAAACAAAAAGTTATGGATTCATCGATGAAAAAGTCAGAACTTTACTTTTGTAACTCTTTTACTTTTGTATAATTGAATTTCATGTCAAGGACTCGGACACGAAGATTAAGAACCTTTTCTAGTATTAAGTGTCATAAGGAGATAAAAGATACTTGATTTAGTTTTAGGTTTTATAGCTTTTAGTCTTTGACCGTACTATTAAGATGGGTTGGCCTTAAAATCATGCACACTAGCTTAAGCTCAGTACTAGACAGCTCAAAAAAGTCAAAACAACAAGAAGAAACTTGAAAAAAAAACTCAACTCAAGTGAAATGCACAAGTGGTAGAAATATTCAACGGGTCGGTTAAACCGACGCCCTTGAAAAGCAATGGGTCGATGCATCAGTAGTTCGACTGAAGACCAAAGTGAAGAATTGACAATAGCACTGGTTAAACCGCCGCTGTCATCGAAAGCGTCGGTGCATTGGTAGTTTGCTTATACAGAAGCGTTTTGGAGTTGGAAGTGGCTGGCTCAGAATACTTAGTAGCACCGGTTAAACCGATGCTTGCTTATATAGAAGAGTTTTGGAGTTGAAATTGACTACCTGCTAAGAAACCCTTCAGCACCGGTTAAACCGACGAGCGTCGGTGCAATGACATCAGCATCAGAGGCAGTTAGAATCTAACGACTACTATTCACAGCTCATTGTAACCGGTTGAACCGATGCATGTGACCGGTTTATGCTTTTTGGGAAAGCGCTTGCCAACGGCTATGGCTATGCCTTGATCTCCAGCTTATATATTCACTTCCTCCGGATTACTTGAGCTGGCTTTGACACCCTGAATACCTGATGCCACTCCAGAGCAGAAGAGAAAGTTTTGAAGCCATGAGAAGAAGAGTTTGAGATTGAGAGTTGATCCAAAATATAAAGAAATCATCCATTTGAGAGTAGTAAGTGTGCTTAAGTTTAAGGCAAGCTTAGTGTAGGTCAAGTGAAGGCTTAGGGCTTGTTACTCTTGGTGTTTGATGGCATCTAGATGGTCTTGGTGATCGGTGGCTCTTGGTAAGCTCTTGGAGTCTGTGGGAGCTCCAAGAAAAGAAGATTATACGTGGTTTAAAGCTCATCACTTCGGAGATGGAGAAGAATCATTCTTAGTGAACACTTGCTTTTTGGTGACGCAAGGGAGCTCAACCCTTAGTGGGTGCTCCAACGTGGATTAGGGGGAGTGCCAACTCCTCGATACCATAGGAAAAATCTGCTTGTCTCGTGTCCCTCTCTTTATATTCAAGCATCTATTTTGGTTTTACTTGTCATTGTTTCCTTTATTTGCTTGATTGTTGAGTAGGATCATCTATTGTTAGCGAGCTCTCTTGATTAGGACATATACTTGATAGTATGATCTTCTCTAGGCAATATGATCATGTTATGTTAGTTTGTTTACTTACATAGAATGCTTTTGTTAGTGTACTCTAGTTCATAGATTTTGAACTATAGGTTTGGGCAGCACTAATTGTAGGTTAAGAACTTGATAGAATTTGAAAAGTCCCAATTTATTTTCCTTTCTTGGGCCACGATGCTTTCAGCGGCCAGAGAAACAAGGTCTGACCTCAAACCTGCCCTGAATAATACCTTTAACATGTAGCTATCCAAATTAGATCAGACGGTCCAACAAAGTAATAGACTCCATTATGATGTAAGCGAATTAGTATTATGCTTCCCACGCTAGCAGCTCACAGGTAATTAAAAGGCATGATTAAACTCTAATGACATAAGCCCTACCGACAAATGAACAATGGTAATGGAATATTCCGTAGGAAACCAAAGGCAGATGCCAGGATGAAACATGACTACAAAGCCCATACATATGGAACACAAACAGAGCATCCTGATGATGGCAGCAGGCAAATAGAGCATAATATAGTGCAGACAAAGTGAAAACATGTCAAGATCACTGGCGTCAGACAAATACTTCCTGCATAGAGCAGAGCTTCACTTGCTGATCTGCACAAAAACGCAAATTAATTGCCAAAGAAATAGGCATGGAAAAAAAACAATATTTGCCAAAGATATTGGCGTGGCTAACGGCCCATGGACCCAAACATGTTGCGTTTTTCGAGTACGGATGGCCCACTCACTATGCATGCCTCTTATTGTGTTGCCATGCTGGGCTGCTGCATCTGCATCTTGCGTCGGCCTAGTAACTTTTTCTGGTTTCGTGGGCTTCAAAATCTCCATCTCTGCTGCTAACTTTGTCTGGCTTTATGTTAGGTGCTTCTTTTTTTTCTTGCTTTATTTTCTATGGGGGCTCTCGAGATTGCGATTAGCGAGAGAAACCTCCCTCCCCCGTCAGCAGATCCTAAATTTTAGCTGAGATAATTTAAAAGTTGGACCGTAAAAAGATCGAACTCTAATCTTATTCAAATTTAAGTTAAATATATATAAGAACCAAGTTGAATTGTAAAGAGAGTATAGGATCACGATCTGTTACCATCCATGAGACACACCCCACCTTATACGTTCATCACATAGGCGCGGGAAAAAAATTGCACACCCACCCTGCCACCCGTCCCCGCCGCCCACATCGCCGGTGTCGCCTCCGACACTGGGGAGCACCACCCTCCGCCCACCCCAACCCTCTCCTCCCCTTCCCTTTCCTCCCCCTTCCCTTCTTCTCCTTCCAGCCATCCAGTTTCCGCCGTCCTGCCTTCACCCCACCGCCCGGCTCCATCCTACCCGCCTGCCTCACCAGCGTTGCCTCTGACATTGGTGAGGGCCGCTCTCCACCCACCCCTCCCCTTCCGTTCGGCAGGAATCACACCGCTAGCATTATCGATGTTGTTTTTTTTTATCCGGCGAACACCCCCACACCGACACTGCCCACCGGTTGTTTTCCACCGTCCCGACTGGAGGCGCCATCACCGTTCAACCGCCTCCACCACCAGGCTGGCCGCCTCCCTGAGCCTCTCTCTAGATCTGGCAGCAGAGGTAACCCCTGATCCCGAACCCTAACTCGCCGGAGCTAGCGCCGCCCATCGCTGGAGTCTTTCTTCCTCCCGCTGTTACTTCCTTCTCACAGCAGTTACTTTCTTCTCTGTACACATGGAAATAATTAGAAGAGCTCTCGATTTAATCTTAAATCGAGAAGGCTCTACGTGTAGCTTTTAGGTTTTTGTTTTGTGATCACAAACCCAATGTGCTTCTTCAAAGTCTCCAAGTCAACTCGACGCACAACATCGTCACCAACCGTCAGCCACTTTCCATCTGATCACAAACCCAATGTGATCACATCTTTCAATCACACTGCACAAGCACGAAAAAGGGATCAGATGGAAGAATCGATTACGACCACTAAGCAGGGTGCCAGTGAGATCAGGTGGAAATCTGATCTCTCATCATAACACAATGTCCAATCCAACGGGCTAAAGCTATGCCCCGATCAGAGTCCCTCTCTGCGTGGTAGATTCTCGGGACAAAATGAATGCAGCATTGCAGGCTTGCAGCAGCAGGCCCTGCACTTTGTTGACATCGCAAGAAACATGCTCATACCAGCTCTTGACAGATCAAACAATTGGGTCGGTGCTTCCTTCCTTCGCCTACGAGTTCAGAGATAGCTAGATTCCAATGCCGAGAATTAGAGGAGTCGCCAACGCCTTGGCAAATTATAGCATGTTCCAGCCTTGAAATAGTAAACCTCTACAACTAACAGTGCTGGACTCCCTACCATATTAGCTAGGCCTGGATGATGTGATGCCTGTCGTCTGTATCAGTGCCACCTAATAAAATCTTGCACACCTGGCAGCCGATCAGATAAAGAGATTTCACTTTATTTGGGCGCTACATGTGACGTGTAGCAGTACTGTATCTGCAAGGCATCCGTCAGGTTTCTTCTGAGATATGGTTCACTTACCTGTCAGGCTGTCACGCACACGCACACGTTTCTTTTTATTAGTCGGAATGCATTGTCCTTCTTGAAACGAAATGAACGACCCTTCCATCTTCAGTGATGAACCACCACGCACCTAATAATAAGCAAAGAGGCAGGTGGTAATTAACCTATCACCCAGCCTTACCTACAATGACTGTTGTTAGGATTACAAAGCATATAGCAGCAAGGGCCATTAGTTTCACATCACACACATCAATGAAAACACTTTGCTGGCTGTTACTGTAGTTTCAGAGCAAACAAGAGGCTTCTTCACATGCATGAACACTCTGCGTATATAATTTGCAGATCGCAACCCGTGTCGGGTCGGGTGAGAACCAAGCTTGGCTCGGATGTCGACACGTCGTCAGCTTCATCATCTGCTCTGGATTGGTGCCAAAATGCCAGCTCCGGGAGCAACATTGGCATCCCCTTGCTACTTACTGGTAGCTAGGCTACCAGACGAATCTCACGTTCGCTTAAAGACTACAGAAAGGGGCAACCAGTCCGTGTCATGCTTGCACGGCAGGAGCATCTACTAGCTAGCAACTTGTAGCTGCATGGGCAGCCAGATTGAGCAGCAGCAAATGAATTGCGTGTTGCCGAGATTAAGAACGTTAGCTAATTGACTCGTCGATCGGGGAGAGGAGAGCATGCAGCTGAGGCCGGACGAAATTGCCTCGATCGAGAGTTCTTGCATGCAGGGCCATCACATTTTCTGCTTCCTGTTGCCTTCCTCATCACTCGTCCACTCTAAAAAGTTAGCATCTACTGTTGTATGGATCAGTGTGTCATCGATACAGTGTTGATTTTGGCGTCTTCCCTAGCGTTCAGTCATTGGACGTCAATGCACTCCACATTTCCTCAAAAAAAAAATTACACATTCACATATTACTGACTGACTGATACAAAGAGTCAGGTAATTGGAAAAAAGGTTATTATATCAGCTAGGGTTCATCCATTCCAGTTCCAGATAAGTGATCTGAACTGATGGCGAAAAAAGATGTTAACTGCCAAGATGACAGCTGCTTCTGTCCATTTTATGCACTTGTGAAAATTCCAAGCAAGACTTGACGGTTCCTGACTTGTGTGGATTATTGTGAATCTATCTTCCTAGCCGATCTCTGCTTCGGCCCCAACCACTACCATCAGGAAAGACATTGACGTAACCAGGCAATGTGCTTTGCTAGTTGATCAGTCCACAATGCAATCATATTTCCATGGGAATAGCTTATAGCAGCCTAGCTATTGGGTGAGATTAAAGTATACTGCATGTATGATATTTGTCCAGGAATCTTTACTTCATCTTTCAAATAAACTTTGACTGCACAAAGCAATATAATCAGAGAAAAAATGCATGGGAACAAACAAAGATGGCAGGCTTGTGGTGTGCACACTGGCCACAAAACTCAAAGACCTTAACAATTTGTTTATCTACTTAGAAAACAGAAACTCAAAGAGCTGGAAGGAAATACTAACTAAGAAATGCTAAAGTGGATAAAGGCTGCACGCATGGAGGAACAACTGCACATGAAGGCATGATCAACGGCAATGGGAATATATATAGCACCTTTTCCCTGATGCTTTCAGTACTGCAGAAATAAATAAAATAGATTCCATGCTTTGGACTTCATTGGAAAGGCCTGGAAAATGTTTGCTACCATCAGATAAAGTGATGATGGCCTTGCTTATTGTTTCTTCACACATGTTCTCCCAGCTCCCTCCTTGTTCTAAAGGCGGTGTGAATAAAGGTGTCACCGAAAGACCGCGCGCTAAAAGGGGCTCCAGAAGAAGACTTGGAAAATATTGCTAGGAACTTGGATTCTGAACTAACTAAAGAGCCAGGAGGTGGCTTGAATTATGCCAAACTACCAAAATGGTTGTAAGAAAGCAATCAGTAAAGTTGACAGAGATTGCAAGGGAATTGCATTTTGGATATGTACTTTTCGCCAGGTTGATTGATTATCAGAAAGTGCAAATCTGCACTTTCAGACAAGCCGGTATGGGCTTTCAGATATCATAATCCATGTGCATAGCTGTATGATGCATCCTTCCATTATTGTTTACGAGTACAATTAGCCACAAAGAAAAAAAAATAGCAAAAAGGCCCCACCGCAGCACTGCACCAAGCTAAACATTTCTAAAAAACTAAAACCTCTTCACAAGGTCACAAATTGACAGAAAATAAGAAGAAAAAAGCACATTTATCTGAAATTATCAATTCTTCATCACTTTGATGTTATATACATCCAATCATCCAATTTGGCATGATCACAAGACCATAGACCAAACAAAAAGAGAAAAGAAGAAAGTTTACATCACAAGAGCTACACTAGAACACTGAAGCACAGGTAGCAGTACCGAGCAAGTTAATCCATCAAAACCTCTGATTTATATGAACAACTCGCTCACTGATGGCCACCGCCGGCTGTGGGCGGCGAAGGCAGGGGGATGACCCGGTTGTTCTTCCCCACAACGATGGTAATGTACCCGCCGTCCTCCTCTCTGGCCGCCGGCGAGGTCGGCTGCTGCGGCGGCGGCGGCGACCTCCGCGCCATCATCGCCTCGGCCAGCGCCCGGCGGTACAACTTCTCCTCCGCGTCTTTCAGGAACTGGAACTTGGGCGGCGGTGACACCGTCGGGGCCGGAGCCGGGCCCGGGCTCGCCATCGGGGACTCGAAGAGCGGGTTGTAGGAGTTCTCCATCGCCGCCGTCGGCACAGGCGAGGCCCCCGGCGTGAGGAACGGTGGCGTCTCGGAGCAATGCAGCAGCTCGCCGAGGCTCCGGCTCCTGCTGCGGCCGTCCTCGGACTCGAGGTCTTCCCGGGTCTCCTCCTTGATGGTGAACAGCAGCCGCGTGGGGCCGACGACGCTGCCCAGCCGCATCAGCTGCGCCTCCACCGTCTCGTCGTCGTCCTCCTCTCCATCGCCGCCGACGGCCACGGCCACGGCGGGCGGCTCCTGGACCGCGTAGGTGGACGCGAGGGCCGGGGGCTTCTTGAAGCAGAAGAGCTGGAGCAGCTCGCGGGAGGACGAGGACGGGGACGAGGCCGCGTCGGAGATGGCGGCGGCGCGCCGCCGCAGCCGGCGCTTGTGCACGAAGATGTAGTAGAGCTCGGCGGTGAGCGCTAGTAGGAGCAGCGCGGACACCACCGCGAGCCCAACACCTATTCTACTTAAAGCTCGCATCTTTTCCCTCCTTCTTCGAAGCAAACTAGTTGGACTCCACCATTGGAGTGAGGGAGGGAGGAAAGAATCAAAGAACAGAGGAGCAAGAGAAAGAAAGCACAGCTGGAAGCAGCCTCAAAAAGCTTGCTTGTTTTGGTAAGAGAAACCAGGTCAGTCAGATTCTTCTGCTGCTCAAAATCTCTGAATTTACTCAGAGATTGATACACAGCAGGGGAGCTGCTGAATCTTCAAAGCTGAGTCAGGATTTCTCCAGTCTCCACCTTGGTTCTGACAAACAGAAACCAAGAACGGTTAGAAACTGGAACAGCAGCAACAACCACCGGTGGGAACAGAGAAACCTGCCAAGAACAGCTGCAACAGTGGGAGCAATCAAAGAGCTGAGCAGGGGAAGAGGAAAGAGCAGAGACAGTTGACCCAAACCAAGCCACTCCAGCGGGAAGGAAGAGGAGGAGGACCGAGCAAACCAGAGCGACAGAGCAAAAGGGAGCAGCAAAGCAAGCACAGAGAGGAGACAGAGTGCACCGAAACAAACGCAGCAGTGACTACTGACTTGTATGGTGGATTGGTGATAAGGTGAGGAGGGCTCTGCGTCCAAGAGAGAGAGGGAGGGAGGAGAGAGAAGCTGGAGGTAGGAGAGGCAGGGGACGGCTCCACATCACATGGGGGAGGTGGTGGTGCTGAGTGAGACCTCAGAGGGTGAGCGTGTTTGTGCTGTTTGCTTGTGCAAAAGCCAAGCAAAGATTGTCTTTGTGGAGAGAGAGAGAGAGAGAGAGAGAGAGAGAGAGAGAGAGCATCATACTATTAGAATAAAAAATAAAACAGAGGTGTCTGGATTTGGAGCAAGTCATGGATTGGATTGCGGATGCTGATGCCGATGATTAGCTTAGGTGAGGTAATCAGGGTTCAGGAATCCATCCTCCTCCGTGTTAGTTGTATTCTAGAAAAAAAAACCCCAACTCGATCCTCTGAATTGTTTTCTGATGATGTTGGTAACCCTGTCTGAAATTTCGATCGTTGGGAGGTCCAAGATTCTCACCAGCAAAAGATTACTGACGCCGAGATTGACCGATAGAAACTCTACTGATTTTCATATGCAGGTTGCAAAAACAACTGATTCTACTTGCCGTTGCAGTGGCTCTGAAGTCCACTGCACTAAAGCTCGACCTAGCTTTATTTTGCAGGAGTTTAGGACTTTAATCATCTCGAGACAAGGGCTATGATTTGTCTACTTACTAATGCATGCTAGACATAATCCATTGCACTAGGCTCATCAATCCATGGCACTGGACCCTTGTGATCTTCCATTCCATCCACTGTTCCACAAGATACATACCTATATCTCAAAATATTGAGGAAATAAATGATTTTGCAGCTAGGTGAGGAGGGACGGCATGTCCTTGTCTGGTCCCAGCATGGCAGTAGCTGCTAATACATACCACCACGCTTCACAGGCCGGCTGGATGAAGTGCAGAAGCAAACAATGTTTCAGCTCATTCTTCAGCAGCCTTTTCTCACCAACCGTACAACTGCAGATGTGTACAGGTACGCATACAGACAGAGAGTATTTGTGGAATCGTACAACCGTGTGGTCCTCCTATATGTGTCGATCTCTCTCCTCAATATAATCTAGTAGTATATTTCAATCATCTTCACTGTACAAACATGCAGCTGTATATGTATCGGAGTGCAGGATTTGCTTTTACATCTGAAACAAGCTTTTCAGTAAGCATCATGCTGGGTCTCAGAAGTAATTGGACAGGGATCACCATAACAAAAATGCGTGTAGCACTCCCTGTGTAGTGCTCAATGGAACCGTTGATCGAGCCACCACGGGACTGATGATGCCTTTCTTTTGTTCTTTTATTTTTAAGAAAAGGGAATCCATTAGGAGTCAGCTGGTGGACCAATTTGAAAATTCATATGATCAGCATGGCTATCTTTACACCGTACATGTCATCGGAGGGGGTAAAATTAAAATTGCTTACATACAGTGACGCAACGCAATGCAAGGACCTTGAGGCCAGAGTAGAGAGCATGCACATGCGCAGACCGCTAGCTTGTCCTCGAGGCATGCATAAAATAAAATTGAAAAGCTAGCTGGATTTTACAGGCCCATCCATCTCAGGCGATGATTATACATGCTGATCGAGTGCATTAGCAGCCCGGCCTTTTCATGCGTCCAGCAGTACTGCTGCCTAGCTGCTGGGAGTAGTAGAGCATGATGAGGGACATGTGCATGCGTGCAGGCCAGAGCAGCTAGCACATGCATGCGTCAAAACGGGAGGGAGACATCTGGTTATCTATATCATCTACTAGTATTAGCAGCTATATTATAATCTCCCGTACATGATTAGGATGAAGGAGATCGATTCCAGATGGAAGACATGTATAGAACCTGCCGACAGGTGGGCCCCACATGCAGAACGGCCACATGGTATGCTTGCTGGGTAGGACCGTACGTGTCGAGAGCTAGCATGCAACGTACAGGTCTACCCGTGAATTGAAGCCTGATGCATGCTTGCTGGCCCATGCATGAATGGATAGCGGCGAAGATCGATAGAAGAAGCTAGAATCATCGTGATCCCTGCTCAGCTAAATTGAGCGAACGGTGAATGCATGGATCGATAAACCTTAGCTTGTTTCTTCTGGCTCAGAGCATGCAACAAGACACTCTTAACAAGGACGGCGGTGGTTCTCCGGACAACTCTTTGCTTTGGTGGCACAGTAGTGGCCGGGGGACGCGTCAAGCGGACAGGACATCGAACGCTACTCCAGTGGAGTCATCAAGAAGAGACGATATAGTCGGCGGCTACTGCAGAAGATGGGCTTCAATCTGCCACGTGTTGGCGCAATAAATAAAGGCGTCATCCCATTGCATGGTGGGGGTGGGAATGCATGGGCCACAGCGGAACCAAGAGTGGAACAAGCGAGCCTACCGAACCTACGCGTCAGTTGAGCGCGCATGCCCATTGCCACTGCACCATCGTCCGTCCATCACCTCACCTCCACGCATCGCGGTAACGGTTAGAAAAATAAGGCTATCTCCGACCGTCATTCTCTATATCCTTCTCTATATCCTTCATTTACAGAATTCTCTACAGGATTCTCTCCTCTATATCTCATTTCTCTCCAACAACATTCTCTAAATCTCGTTCTCTATACATTAAACCTATATTAGAAACGTATTTTGTTCCAAATTTTTGTACGTACGTATTTATCATACCTCAAATGCTATGGACATATTTTAATTTTATTTAATTCAGTGTTTAAAACGTAAAGAAAAAATAGAGAAGAGGAGAGAGAATCTCTATATATAGGGAAAACCTGTAGCGTTCTCTATTTTAGAGGACCATTTAGAGAACGCTGCTGGAGCAATAGAGAACGAAATCTTCTCTATATATAGGGTAGAGAACGGTTTAGAGGGCACCGTTCGAGACAGCCTAAGAAGATGGATATTCGAATCCGCTTCCATCGTACGGATGAAGACGGGAATGAAATAGAAATATGGATATCTGAAATATCCGAATATTACTATAAAAAAATGACGATTTCTAAAGATATTCTGTTTTTTTAAGGAGTGGATAAAAAGTAACTCGTTTCTATAAATGGAGCGGGGTTAATATATCATCCGATCCGCCCCTTAAAAAGCATTTTTAAGCGTCACCCGCCCCTGCAAATGTGCATCATTTTTATTTTTATTTTTAGGGGCGGGTGGTGGCATCACGCCCCTAAAAGTGGTATTTCTAAGGGCAGCTGACGCCACCATCCGCCCCTGAAAATGGTGGCATTTCTAGGGACGGGTGATAGCGTCACTTGTCCCTAAAAATATTTTCACATAAAAAATTCATAATTTTTTCATATGATCTCAGATGAAGTCAAACTTTATATAAAAATTATAGAGAATGACAAGATCTAAAACTTTGTAGTTCATAACTTTTCATTTAAAGTTATTTAATGGTCCAAAGAATTATTATAAACCTAAATATGGCTATGACTATATAGTATCTCATATAACTCAAGTCATACTTTGAGGTTTCAATAATTTTAACCTTTATATACACTAAAATATACTTGACTTCATCTACAGTTCACAATAACCATAGTGTAGAAGTTTTACTTTTTTTATTTGTTTTGCTATATGGAAATATTTAAATGAATTTTTGGAATAAAATTGAAAAATATTTTTAGAGAAACAGATTTCTAGACCATCACCCGCCACTACAAATCAATTTTAAAATTAATATAAAAAATAGTATACCCTATAGAGTCATAAGTGATTTTACAGTGTGGTGGAGAGAAAGGTACCCTCGAGGTTTGAGGTATGCGGTTCGAACCCCAGATGATGCATGTGGAAGGAGTTTATGGCGGTGTCTCGTTGGCGGTTTCGAATCAATTTTAGGAGCGGACGTTTTTTTAGAAGCTGTATAATCTCTATCCGTGCGAATCCGATCCGTGTGCATAGTTAGTAACAGTACTATGGTGGCACCGTACGTCCGCATGACATCTGCATGACCAAAGTTACTTTCTTCTTGTTGGCCACTTGAGGAGAGGGCAGAAGACATGGTCACAAGAGCAATGGAAACAGCAATAGCTGTTGTGCACGTTCTGATCTTGAATGGGAGCCACGGGGACAAGAAAACGACATGGTAGGTCCTTAGCACTTCATGGAAAAAAGAGGAAGAATTTAATAGATTCAGTGATGGAGATGATATCCACTCGAATGGACTTTAAGACCTCCTGTATCGGAGATTGTTGCTGAGCTAGGCTGGACTTTTGCCCAGCCATAAGATCAAACGGCGTGGTTGATGCTGTGACATCCCTGCATTCTGGAGCTGCGATGAAACACACAAAATGTGTAAGCAAATCTTACAAGTGCCAACATATTTTACTTTTTCTCATAACGTGAATTAGCCATCTGATGCTTATTATGGGGCTAAGAAAGATGAGATATTTTTCTGCGTTGACCAACGAGGAAACAGAACAAAACAGGAGGCATAATCCATCCGGTCGCAAACCCAAATCCTGAACGCGTCGCTGGGAAAGAAACCGCGTTCCGTCGTTGCAACCAACCAACCCAACAGCAGCAGCAACCGGAAGCTTCAAAGCCTTCGCCACGAATCAACCAACCCCCGCAACCCCCCCAAAAGGCAGAGCTGCCCCAACTCCAAACGGAGAAGACTTCCCAATCCCATCCGCAGAGGACCAGGAGGAGGCATCCCTCAATCGCAGTCGCCGGATCGGAGGACGCCACTCGTCGCCGGACTTCCTCCCCGCCCGCCGGTCACCATGAGCTTCATCTTCGGCAAGAAGAAGACCCCAGCCGGTAACCCCTCGTCCTTGTTCTGCGATTCGTTCAGTTCAGCTCGCGTCCCCTCTGACAAATTGGACATCTTTTAATTTGGTACCCGATCTAGAAATTCGTCGCCTTTATTTCTCGGTTCCCCCGCCGGGCTGACGGAGCCGAAGTCAAGGGGACTTTTAGTTTTTTTCTTTCCCCCCTGCTTGTTGATCTCAATGGGGGTTCCTTCCTCCCCGACGGATCTACCCTGGCTAATCCCGAGAAGGTTGCAATCAGATTGCAGTCGCTTTGCGAGTTCTATTTTATACCCTAGGAAAAACCCAATCTTTTCGATTTATTGCGGTATGAATGTCGTCTAATTTGCCGCATAAAAATGAAAGATACTACTGTTTTGTGCCCCCATGGCCCTGTTAGTTGCTCTGATGTTCAAAAAAGTTGAAATCAGTGTAGGAATGCAAGGTCTGGCCAGCTGTTTGGCTTAACAAATCACATGATCAATAACCCCTCCTCAAATTGGACGTATTCTGCTGTTCATTTATTCGATCCTCATAGTTTCCATGGTTTTTGCATCGTCTTGGTTAATGGCAGAGCTGCTGCGGGAGAATAAGCGGATGCTGGACAAGTCCATCAGGGAGATTGAGAGGGAGAGGCAGGGCCTGCAGAACCAGGAGAAGAAGCTCATCAACGAGATCAAGAAGGTGGCCAAGCAGGGACAGATGGTGCGTCCAAAATAAATGCCCCTTCTCTGTTGTTTGGCCTGATTCAGCCCTGCTTTTCTCTGTGAAATGTCGATTTAGCAACGTGCATTTGTGAACTGTGATATGGTTCCAACATGCAACAAAGTAATCTGAAAAGGAATAGGCAACAATGTAGTAAGCAAGATCATTCAAATATTATTCCTCCCTGAGTTTCCAATTGCCATGGTTTTTACTTATAGTTCTGTTTTTTTAGTATTGGTTTGATCAAGTTCTGAAGAACATGGCATTGTATCTGATTGTTTTTCTCTGTGAATGTTAATTTAGCAACGTGCATTTTTGAACCACGATATGATTCCAACTTGGCAGAAAAGTGATCTAAAAAGGAATGCACAACAGCACAGTTAGCAGGAACATATGAATATTCTTCCTCCCTGAGTTGCCTTTTGCCATGGTTTTCACTTATGGTTCTGTTTTCAGTATTAATTGATCAAGATCTGAAAAATATGGGACTGTATTTGCATCAGATTGTTCCATGTTGTGTTGGGAGTAGTCTTAGTGTGCATTTTATTTTTGGTCATGAATGAGGTCATGGTGAAACTGTAGTTCAGTGCAAAGTCAGTTGCTTATGTCTCTTAATAGGATAAGTTGACTGATTCGATTCGTTGAAAACTATGGATTGTACTTTTGGGGCATTGGATGTGTGCTTGTTACTTACGTGCCCTCTTTTTTATCTGCAATTGCTGATAGTTCAGATTTTGAACATATGCTTTAGATGCTCATGTAATATATTTTGATATGCTGACATTGTTCACAGGGAGCTGTAAAAATCATGGCGAAGGACCTTATCCGCACAAGGCACCAGATAACAAAATTTTATGCCCTAAAATCCCAGCTACAAGGTGTATCTCTTCGCATTCAGGTAACTAGAAGAATGTTCTGTTTTGAGGCAATTAATTAGGTTAATTTATGTATACATTATGATGAGATCAATCGCTAGAGACTCAAATGTCTTGGTCTTCCTTAGTGAGCTTGAAGTTCTTATTGTTGAAGTTAATAAATCCTGTGTGATGAAATAAAATCTCATAATGACTGTAACCAATTTTCAGACACTGAAATCAACACAAGCAATGGGTGAAGCTATGAAGGGTGTCACAAAAGCCATGGGACAAATGAACAGGCAGATGAATCTGCCTGCTCTGCAGAAGATAATGCGGGAGTTTGAGATGCAGAATGAGAAGATGGAGATGGTTAGTGAAGTGATGAACGACGCCATCGATGATGCATTGGAGGGTGACGAGGAGGAGGAAGAAACAGAAGAGCTAGTCAGCCAAGTCCTTGATGAAATTGGCATTGATGTCAACTCAGAGGTAAAAATGGGTTTGCATTCTTCTGTTGATCCTGATGTAGAGTACTCAGGCTTGTAGTTGGATGGATGATACTGTTATGCAATACTGATTTTTCTTCTGAATACCAGCTTGTCAAGGCTCCTGCCACTGCAGTTGCTAAACCTGTCGCAGCGGGAAAAGTTCCTGCTCAAGCCGAAGCCGCAGGCGGGGTGGATGGTGGAATAGATGATGACTTGCAGGCGCGGCTTGATAACCTGAGGAAGATGTGATGTTTGGATTCTGACAAAATATTCACACGCTTTGTTTGTAGTTTTTTACCGTGAATATAGCCATTGCGGCAATCCTTTTGACATTGGCCATTTGTACATAGAATAGAATGCATCTGATACCATCCATATGGCTTTCCGATCTATTCATTAGGGTGCGTTTGGTTCGGCTGTGAGCTGTGAAAAAGCTGCTGTGGAAAAGCTGCTGTGAGAAAGCTGCTGTGAGAAAGCTGCTGTGAAAAAGCTGAACGCCGTTTGGTTCAGGGTGTGTTTGGTTTAGCTGCCTGCTGTGAAAAAGCTGCTGTGAACTTTCTGCTGTATAAAAGCTGCTGTGAGCTGATAGCTGTGAAAAAGCTGAAAGTCGTTTGGTTCACCCTGCTTTGAGAAAGCTGCTGTAATAGCTGTGAAACCCTGATAACCCTGATATACTATAAATAATCGCAGTACATAGATTGTTCGGTTTACATGACTTGTCAGTGACTAATTTAAAGTTCAAATAAAATAACTAAAACATGAGATATATCTCTATGCTACTTATTGACTAACCAAACCATCAGCTATCATCTCACGGATACTGTTCATGGTAACCTCGTTATGCCCCTCTACCTCGTCACCTTGTTGTGCTGCTGCTGCTGTTCCATGTGCTGCTCGAGGCATGTACTCCTCATTTGCATCACATCTATCAAACTCTTTATCGCTCAAATGGCTATCACGAATGAAATTGTGCAATGCAATACAAGCTATGATGATTTTTGCTTGTTTTCGAGTTGAGAAACGTGGCATAGCTTTTAATATACGCCATTTTTGCTTTAGAACTCCAAATGATCGCTCAATTACATTACGAAGGGACGAGTGCAAGTAGTTGAAAATCTCGTACTTTCCTTGCGGTGGACGACCACGACGATGATGAAATTCCGGTAGATGGTACGTGCTCCCCTTGAACGGAGCAAGATATCCAATTTTGTTGGGATAGCCAGAGTCCACAAGATAATACTTATCTGTAAAAAAATAAAATTAGTTGCATATAGAAAGTGTTATGTACAGAAGAAAATCTTCACATATTTGTACCTTTTGGTGGGACAGGAAAGGAATCAAAATTTGACAATGCATGATTAAGGATTCTTGTGTCATGTGCTGAACCCGGCCATCCGGCAACCGCAAATGTGAATCTCATATCAAAGTCACATATTGCAAGTATGTTCTGTGATGTATATCCATGTCGACATGTGTGGTTAACAACCTCATCATTGGGAACTACGACCTGGACATGAGAACCATCTATAGCACCAATAGCACCTTTGAAATGAGGCCAAAAACGATCATCTCTGAGCTTTTCATGTTCCGTGCTAAATGTTGGATCCCTAGGTTTGATGTTTTCTTTCCCCAACTTACACAAACATTTGAGAACCTCACTGAACTTCATATGAACGGTCCATGTTGATCGTACAAACCTGTTCTCAGCTTGTGAAAATGATTGGGGACCTCCAACAATCCATAGAAACATTGCCAATGACTCTATTGATGTAACATTATGAGTGGATTTCAGATCATACCCAGAGACCAATAAATCATGAAGTGCCATAAAAATATCAGGACTCATCCGAAACATCTTATAAAAATATCTTGGGCGGTTGAAGCACCTCATAACCCATTGATATCCACTTTCTGGAGCATCTTTATCTCTGTATTCACCTTTATGCAAATATCGCTCATGGTACAGACTGCCCAAATTTCCAAGAACTGCAGCATGATGTGATAGTTCAGATAGTTGAGATACAAGTAGTAGAGACTGCTGCTCTTTTTTTGCTAAATCTTCCATGCTTTCATCCATCTAAACAGAAATTGAAAAACACATAAGAGACATATATTGTTTCAAATGATAGTGATGGTTCAAAGAAAACAGTGGTACAAAACGTAATGGTTCAAAGCAAATAGTGGTACAAAACGTAATGGTTCAAATCAACTAATGGTTCAAACAAAGAATAGCTGATAACATAATTATTATAAGAAAACAGATGCCTTCACGCAGCCTTCTTCATCTCCTTCTCATGCTCTCTCTCAATAAAGTCATATCTGCCTTCTTTCGTGTCAAGTAAGAAAAGGATGTGCCTAAATTCCGGCTTCATGATCAACAACGCAGCTGTGTGCATCATAGCAGTTTTTTCCTGCACACCACACTCCTTGACCAACTTCATAGCATCTGGAAGAGAAGGGACACTGCTGGATGGCTGAACTGATGATGCTTCAACACTTGATCCAATCTTGTCAGCTACACTATCAATTTTCAGGCACGTGTTCTTATACATTCTGAAAAAAGGGCTTTTCTCCTCCTTGTCTTCAGCTGCTCCGCATGTTTGTTTGCGCTTCTTCCCGGGTGCTTTTGGTTTTTTCAAAGCTGAAAGCTTGATTGCAGAACTGTCATCCTCTTTCTGTGCAACCTCTAACACATCATCACTTGAGGATTCACCAGAGGAAATATCTCCCGGACAGAATGCAGTAGCTCCAGTGACATGCACCTTATCAAACAAGAAATGCAAATCATCAAGGTATTTTGGACCACGTTTCCGGAATCTCACATGATTGCACTTCACACCTCTCTCACTGTTGTTGCATCTCTGAAAAAATTGCAAGATTCAGTCAAACATATTATATTACGAGTGCATTTTGTATTAAATTGAAATAACATCGTATCTTACCTCAAGGTGTTCATTCCACCAAATGTCCGAGCAGTCAACCGTTTGATTTGCCTCATTCCATCCAAGACCAGTCGCAGCATTCTTCAACTCCATGAACTGTGTGTAATCTTTTTTTAAATTGTCCAATTTATTCTTCAATTGTGTCTTCACTAATTTCACCCCACACCTTGCCAAAAACTTGTCCTCCATATTCTTCCAACCATTTCTACTGAAACAACCTCCAGGCCTATTCCCAGCTAAAATCTCCTCCTTGCATATGTCAATCAAGTGCTTCACATTTGTATTGTCCCAAACTGCCTTCTCAGCCATACTTTTGTAAAGATAAACAATAGTTGCATTAGAAGGTCCTCTATCCGAACCAGTCACCACCACAGCATACCCCAACAGCATACAATAAAAAACTTCCAAAGAATACATGCATAAGAGATATACACTGAACCTAGAATTACCATCTCTTATATAACCAAGAAAAGTAGGTGTAACACTAGAAGCTTTTACTAGAAAGACACTCCAACTATTCACCAATCAGCTTTACCACTACAAGCATACTGTGACCACTACAAGCATGAACATACTGTGACCACTACAAGCATGATGAGTAAAAATCATGCTTCAATTTCCTTTGTCAGTCATAAGCATCCTACTCTACTACTTCGATTTGGGCCATTTATGTAAGCCTCTCAAGAAAATCTCTTAGCGTCCAGCCTCTGTAATTTATAGGGATATTCTTCTACTTGTTAGCATGCAAACCATGGAACTAAACCAAACACACAAATGAGTCTAAAGGCATGAATAATCAATGTGAGTAATAGATAATTTGAAAATCAAAATTGGTCTCGGTCAAATCAAGGGAAATCCTCCATTCAAACATTAGGAGATGTATATGCTACTATCCACTAACAAATAGAATGGTTTATATTGCTACCACAAGTGTCGATTTTAATAGTCTGTTGCAACATGTAATTGGAAGTAAAAACTTTCACAAACTGGTGCCTGTGGGGATATTCTACCCAAGCTTAACTACAAATGTGCTAAAGCTAGTGCTAATCATTGCAAACGTGCTGCTTTCCCATAGCATCATGTACTCATCATTCATCAGTAAGTTGCTTACCTGAGGCAGGGCAGCGCGGGGGGCCGGGAACGCGCCGGGGGGGGGGGGGAAGGGTAGCGCCGGGGGGAGGGGCAGCGCCGGGGGGAAGCCGGGGGGGCCGCGCCGGGGGGGCGCGCGGGGAGAGGGCGGCGCCTGGGGCGGGGCGGCGCCGTGGGGAGGGCGGCGCCGGGGGCGGGGCAGCGCGGGGGGAGGGCGGCGCCGGGGGGGAGCCGGGGGGCCGCGCCGGGGGGAGGGGCGGAGGGGCGGCGCCGGGGGGAGGGGCGGAGGGGCGGCGGAGGGGCGGCGCCGGGGGGGAGCCGGGGGGGCGGCGCCGGGGGGAGGGGCGGAGGGGCGGCGCCGGGGGGAGCCGGGGGGCCGCGCCGGGGGGAGGGGCGGAGGGGCGGCGCCGGGGGGGAGCCGGGGGGGCCGCGCCGGGGGGGAGGGGCGGAGGGGCGGCGCCGGGGGGAGGGGCGGAGGGGCGGCACCGGGCAGTGGCGGCGTCGGGGTGGAGAAGGGGAAGAACGAAGGGATAACGAAAAAGAACGAATCGGTACCTGTGTAACGAGTGGCAGTGGGTAATTTTGATGACTTTGGATCGCCCCCAACGCAGCAGAAGCAGCTCCCCGCCTGCTTCGCGATTTGCACTGGGGGAAGCAGGTTGCGTTGGTAAAAGCAGCGACGCAAGGATGTCGTTTGGTTCGGCTTCTGCTTTTTCACAGCAGAAGCAGGCTGCAAAAGCAGAACCAAACATACCCTCAATCTGCTGTGAAACTGTGAATTGCTGTAAAATGTCCGTAATGCCCCTGAGATCCTGATATGCTTTATATATGTAAAATGAGCATAATGATGTAAACTTTGCATTGGAAACTCTCCAAACTTTCTTTCAAGAACTTATATTCCTATGTTCCATATTGACATTAACAGTATGTTTGACCATAATATACCATATATTGGACCTCGAAATCCAGCCCAAAGTTTGCAAAAGAAAAAAGTCACTCTCTGCACATGTCTGAAATTTCAGCAAAAGGTATATTTTTGCCCTAATTTGGAGCTCTATATCTTTCAGAAAGTGGGATTTTTATCCAAGTTTCCTTATGAAACATGCAAATTCTTCTCAGGACTACAACTTTTATGCAGATAAGTTGGGTCGGTTATACACGATTTCTGGGAGTTTTGGAGGGTCAAACACTGTCGTTTTGGAGTTGACGAACGGTGTCTGAATCGACTCGTTCCGGTGGTGCTCGTCAGAGATGCCAGCCAGGTTCAGTCATGCTTGCTTCAGTCATCAGGCAGGTTCAGATACTTCTCAGATGCCAGCAGCGGCCTGCATATCGCGACCTGATTTTCAGATTCCTTTTGAAGGTTTATCCATCAAATTGTTACTAGGAAAATTCATTTTGGAATCGACGAACATCTGAGCATGCGAGTTGACGACTCACTACTCTGTTGGCAAACTGTTCCAGGGGAGGAAGAAGAGCTCCGAAGCTTGCGACAAGAAGCCAGTCAGGTTGCAGGCTTGAACGAACCACATGTCGCAACGCCGGTGGCGCCCTCCACGGGGCAAAGCTAGTGAGCATCCCTCTTCTTGCCCTGCTTCGCCGAAGCCGGCGGACCACAGCGCAGCGCCGCACGGCCTCCCCTGTCCCGCGTTCGACTCTGTCTGCCAAGTCCTTCCGCGATTAAGTACAAATCCCGGCGAGCTCCCCACCAAAATCAAATCCCTTCCGACCATGGATTCTCGACCTCCCTAGGGTTGATCCACCGCCGTATCCCGCTCCTCGCCGGGGATTTTTCAAATCCCGGGCCGCCGACCACCATTACTGCCGCCCTTGGACCTCGCCGCCGCCGCGGCACCTTCGGCCTCCTTCCACGCCATCCGAACCCGCAAATGGATTTATGGGGAGCACCTCGTGCTTAGGCGCTAGCTAATGTCGCGCGTTCGTCCTTGGTAGCTCCGGAACGGCGGCTTGCCGTCGTGGAAGGCATGGGCGCCGGAGACCGTACGCCGCCGGCCATCATCGTCTGGCCTTCCCACCGCGCTGAGGCAATCTACTTGCGCCGGGGGGTCGGGGGCGCGGCCGCCGAGGGAGCAGGGGCGCGGCCGCCGTGGAGAACCCTAGCGCGATGGTGCGGGATGGGGAGAAGCGAGAGGAGAACGAAGGAAAAGAATGAACCGGTACCTGTGTAACGGATGGCAGGCGGGTAATTTTTTGAATCTTGCCGCTGCCAACGCCGCGAACGCGCCCCCGACCGGCTGTGGCCAGACGCGTTATCGGAAGCTGCTGCGTTAGGAAACGCAGAGGTGCGTTTGCGGTCGTTTGGTTCGGATTGTGCGTTGAAAACGCAAACGCAGGCTGGAAACGCCCAACCAAACGCTGCCTTAGTCTCATTGGGTGCACATCGGTTATGATTCTGAAACTGCTTCCAAGGTATGACACTGCTGAAGTTTGACTATCTGGCCACCGATAATTTCTGAACAAGTTCCATGTGTTCCGTGCTATTGTTGGTAGCATGAATGCGGAGATAATGTCAGCGTGACAAATTTTGACAATCGTCATCATGTATTGATGCCTTTGTTTGGATCATGAAATTAATCCCGGTCGAAACTAGAGGAAATTGGCTGTTAAGCGTGCCTGCATGTATTGAAAAACTCTCGTTATGCATGATATAGCAATATGGGGTTGACTTGGCGAGGGCCCATGATGAAGATTGGCAATATCATCAAGCAGGCAACAGCAGCATCGGAGAAGATAAATCAGAACCATCTTCCTCCTCAAGCCTCGTCTCCATGTGTCCCTAATGCCCTCTCTTTCTAGACCCTTGTACATTCTTCTAGATGCTCCTCTGTTCCCTCCTCGTAGGCTGCATGCTCCTCTTCCTCTGCTCCAATCTCTCAATTGTTTGTGTCCGAATCAGGTACTGCTATTGTATCCTGTGCTTGGTTGGTTGTGTCGAGTAATAAGGAACCAATCATGCATGGAGACAGATGAGGTGATAAACACGGTACGCGTCGTGCTGGTGCAGTATAATTTAGCTGAATTGCCTACTTAGGGGGAGGCCTAACAAGTAACAACGGTTACGAATTACGATCCTTAATTACCTGTTACTTTACCGTCGATCTAGAAAATGTGGTATTATTACTTGCTAGTTACTACTGTATTCCTAAAGTTTCTGTTTCCTTTTTTTTTTGTCATATTCAGTCAAGGTTTGGTCTCTGCTTATTACTCTAGCTGCTATAATCCAAAAGCAGAAGCACTCGTCGTTACACTCTTCAGAAAAGCACAGTACATGTGTGTGCCAGAAAGCATGCATGCATGTTAATTAAGAACAAACCTGTTAAGTACTACCCTAATAAGAAGCAGTACTGAAAAGAAAACTAATCACAGTGAGCATGTGGGGTAGTAGGTCAATTTGTTAACATGCATGTAATGATGACTCGAGACTCCGATATCGATCTCAGTCGGTGGCGGCGAGCGGAGCACGGCAGAGCGGGCAGGTGGCGTGCGCCGAGGAGAGCCACTCCTGGACGCAGCCGGCGTGGAAGTAGTGCATGCACGCCGGCAGCACCCTGAGGAGCTCGCCGTCGGCCAGCTCCGACAGGCACACCCCGCACGAGCCCTCCCGCCACCCGTCGGCCCCCCGGTACGCGCACACCAGCGGCGACCCGGCGGCCTGCTCCGCCGCCGCCGGAAGCTGCTGCTGCTGCTGCTGCCACACTGCTGCTCTATCTGTATCCTCGCCGCCTCCTCCGGCAGCTTCCTCGTCGTCCCTCCGCGGACGGCTGCTGCCGTCGTCGGCCTCCTGCCCCTCCTCCTTGCGCATGTCGTGGAACAGCCGGAGGAACGGTAGCAGCACGAGGGCGAGGATCACGCAGGCGCCGATGCCGGCGGCCGACTCCTGGCTCACCATGATCGATCAAGGCCGCGCCCTAGGTACGTATCGTAGCTAGGTTGGCGTGGGCTTAATTACAGCTCCTGGTGACGAAGATTACCTGGTGGTTTGTTCTACTGATAAATTGGTGCGATATAACCGATCGATGCACTCGATGCTAGCTGTGAGTGTGCTGTTGAGTGTTGACCACTGACAAATTAAACTTCCCTTGAAGTTTTCAGTGGATCAGCTTCCCGGAAAAGAGGAGTAGAGGACACCAATGCTACTGGGTTGTATTGGACATGAAACGTACTTGAAGAACATCCCACCAAGTACTTGTGTTCAGTTAGGAAGGGCGCATGACTTATAAGTATGTCGCACACAGTGCCATGCATGGTACGTACTCATTTTCTTTAACCCTATTTGCATTGGAATGAGAATATTCACAGATTGTTGTGGAAACCGATCTGTTTAATTTCCTATGAAGTTTCCAGTAATGTAGTGAGGCACAAGGACGCTTAAACCGACGCTCTGTTACGATCGACCATCCAAGAGGAGTAGATATTGTTGCTTATTACTAATAATGTCCAAGAAATTGCTTTGCTTAATTAGCCCTTTCCGATTCTTTGATCGTGTAAACTTTTAAACTTGTCGCACTTAATTACTCTTAGCTTGCTGGCGTGCTTTTGGTTAATTCCAAAGCAGATTTAAATTATAAAAAAAACGAGACCCAAAAACAGGAGCACCGCCATGCGTGGAGCGACTAGCTAGCAATAGGGCCCAGCCCTTGATCAATCCGCTGACAGACGACACACTTCCGGATCAGATTTAATATTAAATAATCCATTGGTCTGGTTCATAATTTAACGAGCATTGCTAATTAGTCGTTCGTGTTTAAACAAAACACGATTTAATATTGCATATATATCGTCTACTTAATTACGCATAGATCAGAGCAAGCTAGCTATAGCTAAGGCAGCTACTTAATTACGTACTACTACTAGCCAGGTCCGGCGGCGCCGGCCGCCTTTGGCTGCTGCATGCTGCGGCGAGCGTCGGCGCGCGGCAGATCGGGCAGGTCGCGCTCTTGCGCAGCCACTGCTCGACGCAGGCGGGGTGGAAGTAGTGCATGCACGGCTGCAGCACCCGGACGGCCTCGCCGTCGGCGAGATCCGCCAGGCACACCGAGCACGTGCTCTCCTCCCACCCCTCCGCCGCCCGGTACGTGCACGTGCACTCCAGCGGCGCCTCCGCCGCCGCCTTCTTCCCCGACTCCACGTCGTCGTCTTCGCGGCTGGTGTCCTGCTCCTCCTTGTTGTCGCAGAAGTAGAGCAGCCAGGCAATGATGATCGCGACGAGGAAGAAGAAGAGCAGCACGACGCCCGACGACGATGAGAGGCCGCCGCCCGCCGTGTCCGGCCCCTGCGGCTGCGGCTGCCCGTTGGGCGCTAACGGCGGATCCGGGAGGTCGACGAGACGCCGGCGTCCTCCTGCAGCCGCGGCCAGCAGGATCATCCTGGGCTTCTTGGTCTCCATCAACGATCGATCGGCCACCAGACCAGTCAGATGGCCACGCACACGGGCGATTTATGGTTAGCAACTACAAGGTCGTCGATCAGGTAAAGAACACCAACACGAAACGACAACTATATATGGTCACCGTATTATATATGTAATGTAACGAGACAAATAAAACCATATATTATTTGTAGAAATGCATTTTTCATGCTATACACAGATCGAGTTCCTAATTCAGTAGACCTGATGCCTAATGAATTAGTTAGGCAAGTACGTGTTGATAATAACAAGTAAAGAAAAATCCAGGTACTACTGTTGTATCGATGGCTTGAAACAAACTGTTGGCACGGAATGAAGGAGTTTCTCAAAATAAAGCTAGCCACGACAGGGCCTACGTGATGGAAACGCACAAGTAAGTGCGAAACTCATATACTCGCTACAATCGCAAATAACTAACGTTTTGGACATCTACACAGTCTCCAAAACAACTTTTACAAGTAAGTTTTGTTATAAAATACAGAAAAGCTTCATATACTTTTTTGACCCAAATCCGTAAATACCATTCTCAAACATCCAAACTCAGCATATAAAAATAAAATGCGACCAAACTTTAGGATGGCTCAGTTAAGACAATCCAAAATAGCTGTCACACTCGGTTTAGAAAAAGTAACCAGATGCATTCCATATGTGCGCCAGGATCAAAAGTTTCGCACATGCAGCAGACGTCACAAGTGAATACCCGAAACAATGCATCAACGAAATAGAGTATAATAGTACTTTATTACATAACCGATAGTCTTAATCTTAATCAAATAAATAAACGTCGAATAATAGCAGCAGGCTGCTACTTCACAGACAGATGACTGCGAGACATACGTCTAGTATTCTTCGAAATCTTCGGAAACACCGGACAATTATCTTGTTCTGAGCAGTATGGTTTTTAATAAAGAAAGTGTGAGTATACTTATGGTTGGTACTCAGCAAGTGGAGTAAATTATATGACATGCAAGGCTATGATCAAGGAAAAAGCTGATATGGTTTAACTGCGATAAGCATTTTTAGTTGGTCAAATTTTAATTAAGCAAGCATTAGCTAAGTGTAAATATATACCAACCCTTAAACAAAATATCAGAGGTAAATAATCCACAACATAAATAAGTAAATAAATAAATAAGGAACATCGATTTAGATTATCCTTAAGTTTAATTATCATGTGAGTGTCCAAGTCGCTCTTAACCGTGAGCACGGCTGATTTGTTTTGTGTTAGAGATGTAAGCATTTTTGGCAAAACTCATAAGCATTTTAATTGGGTTACTTATGTGTTTTTTCAGTCTGATATAGGCAATTTATATCTACATGGAAATATAACTTTAAAATATAGACACATGAATCTTGTTTTGTTAGTAAAATGTAAGGACTGCAATTGTAAAAATGAATCATAAGTCATATATATAACTATGGAATTATAAGCACTTTAATATTGTCAAATTATACTTTTTAAGTTCTGAGTATTAATTTTTTCTGATGATCTACCATCTTCTTCTACTAATTTACTTCCTGCTTGGTGCTTGGTGTTAGAGTAGGCTCATGCAAGCTGATGATGCAGCCAATCCATGCCTTCTGGTCTTTGAAGATGTTTTTTCCATGTTCTAATATGGTTCTTGATAGGCAAAACAGTGTACTTCATTAGGCAATCTTTTATCTAGCATTTCATAATTCCTCTTTTATTGGTTACCTTAAGTACTATGTCACATACAACTACTAGCACTTGTACTACATATTATCCCTCCCTACCAATATGTGCAATCAGCATTCAGCAATCTGCAGTGCAACAAGATCTGCCATGCAGTGGACAATGATTATTGGTTTGGTTTGAAACTATTTGATTCTGCCTCCATTGCCATTAACATGAGGTTCAATGTTCTTGACATTTTTTTTATTTCTTTCTAAGTTTGTTGCGCTCCTAACTCTTGTCTGTAGTGAAGCGAGAAAGAAGTCATCGCATCTCTCAATCTCTGCAGCTGACTAAGTGAGGAGAAGATGCAGCTTCACGGATGAACAAGGACCGAAACAACCCTATGCTTAGCTACCTGTGTGTTCTGTGGGTGTGCATCGTCCTCTAGATCGGTGCCTGATTGGTCCCAAATTTGGTTGTGATGTTTGCCATTTTGTCTGGCAATAATCTGGATCCATAATATTTCAGTTTCGCTACAGAGAGTTAAAGACTTGTATGATTTTGGGCTTTGCATGCCCCTTCCTCACCACCGAATAATGTAGCATCAGTGCAACAATATACATTTCCAAGAGAAATGTAATAGTTTCGTGGTTTGGCAAATCAATATATTATCTGTATAATTTTCTTGCCTCCTTTAGTGTTCAATATGTGTGCTGTCATCTTCTTCCAGTAAGCGGTGGTGTCTAGGAGGCACGAGCTAGCAGTTTTATCTTTTCTTTTATTGAAGAAGAGGTGATATTCCAGATCAGGAGAGCCAGCAAACTGTTGTATCAGAAAAAAAAATGTAGGCCATCTGGGAGAATGTGGGCAAAAATGTTGCGGCGCTTACAGTGGATTGCAGCTTTTCCAAAAGTAGGGCGGCCGTATTTATGAGCCAACTCCTTACTTTATTACTGTGTTGCTACATCTTGGTTAACTTGTAGGGTTATCAAATACTTGCTTACCGTTCTAAAAGAATTGCTAATAATGCACATCGTTTTATGTAATTGTTGTGAATAAAGTATGAATGGTATGAACAGGGGACAGGGTGTGTTTACACTTTGTCTGAGATACTCTCTTTCTTTTCATGCATATAGGATGGTGTGCATACTAAACTACTGTTACAGCATGCTTACCCAACAAAGCCGTAGCAAAGTTCAATTTTTTTTATGTCAAAGAAACAAGTGTACAGAACAGACCTCACAGCACAAGTCGAGGGCAGGATCCGGGTTTGACGGTCCAAGGCAGATGAAAAACAATACGGAGTATGCGGCCGAGGCCGGCAGCGTGACTGCACGTGAAACGGGCGTTGGTGGGTGTCTCATCGTTCCTGACGGAGCGAGAGGCTCCACGAGTTGATCAAGCTCATCCTCGCTCCATCGATAAAGACGAGGGCGGTGGAGCTCCTCCATGACCACACCTACTGCGGCTTGCTGCACACAATCTCAGCCATCAACCAGCCTGCTCGACGAGCCATGGAGTTCGCGACGGGAGCACTGGGTATTCTGCTTCCAGAGCTCGGCCAGCTGCTCCGGGATGAGTACAACCTACAGAAGGGTGCCAAGAAGAACATCGAGTTCCTCACATGAGAGCTCCAGAGCATTCAAGCTGCCCTTCGCAATGTCGGAGAGGTGCCGCGAGATGAGCTCAACGAGCTGGTCAACATCTGGGCCCGCGATGCTCGGGAGCTTTTCTATGACATGGAGGACATTGTGGACACCTCCCTGGTGCGCGTCCAGGGACCTGATCCCCCAGGCAAAAAGAGCTCCAAGAGGTTCTTTAAGAAGATGAGGGATATTGTCACCAAGGCAAAGACTCGGCACGAGATCGGCCAAGATATCAAGGACAGCAAGGAGCGTGTCAAGGAGATGGCCGAGCGACGTGACAGGTCAGGATCTCTCAAACATAAATGCATTTGATTTTTTTTCTTCTTCTGCAATTTCCTATTGCCGTATTGGTTTTGAAATTTAATTTGCACTGCTTTCTTGTATATAGGTATAAGGTCAATGTTATTACTTCTACCAAAACCTCTATTGACCCTCGCATAACATATCTGTACACTAAGACGGCTGACCTTGTCGGCGCTGACGAGGTAATGGATCGGAAGAACTAATCACAAGGCTGACAAAAGAAGATGGCATACCACACAACAAAGGATAGTCTCTGTTGTTGGATTTGGAGGATTAGGCAAGACAAAGCTTGTCAAAGCGGCGTATGATAATCTTAAGGGGAAATTTGATTGCACAGCATTTGTTCCGGTTGGCCGGAATCCCGACTTGAAGAAGGTTCTCAAGGACATACTAATCGATCTTCACAAGCAAGGACACATGCATTTCAATTTAGAAATACTGGATGAAAGGCAGCTCATCGACGAACTCCGAGATTTCCGTGAAACCAAGAGGTGCGTTCCATCAGCCACACCCAATGCTTCAACTCGAATATGCTTTTTGTACACCCATTGCTTCTACTCTAATATGCTTTTTAGTGTTTTTAAGAAATATTAGCAATAGTTTCTCAGTGCCTTATTTGTACAACTACTTCATTGTCGTGATATAATATTGGAAAATAAACTGGTACATGCTTTCATGTTGATCATGATTTTTCTATTTATAAAATAAGGGGTGTTAACTATTACTTTCTGGTTTCCGACTTGCTTATAGGATTGAGTTAAAAAGGAATTATTGCCTCGTGTGCTCCAATTTTAAGTTTGGACTTTCATTTAATTCAATTTATTCATTGTGAGAATCCAGTTTTTGGATTCTTTGTCTCAGAACACTTCATGCTTTTATTGATGCTCTAGATAGTTTTGTCAACTCATGTTTCTGTTCTTTGGATGGATGGGATAGGTACTTCATTGTTATTGAAGACGTATGGGACACACAATCCTGGGGAACAATCAAATTGGCTATTGATGAGAACAATAGTGAAAGTAGAATAATCATAACTACTCGGACACATGAAGTTGCCAGAGAAGCTGGTGAGGTTTACAAGCTACAACCGTTGTCAAATGAGAACTCTAGGAAGTTATTCTTTGCAAGGATATTTGGTGGTGAGAGCAAAATTTCTGATCCTCAACCAGATGATGAGGTACTTGATAACATCTTAAGGAAATGTGATGGCATACCACTAGCTATCATCACAATGGCTAGTCTTTTGGCAGGTAAACCTAGGGAAGAATGATCAGAGGTGCACCGCTCTATTGGTTTTGGCCGCAGTAAAGAGAACCGGCAAGTAGAGAACACTATGAAGATACTATCTTTTAGCTACTGTGATCTACCTCCTCATCTAAAAATATGTTTATTGCATCTTAGTGTGTTCCCAGAAGATTATTTCATTGAGAAAAGTCCTCTGATATGGATGTGGGTAGCCGAAGGTTTGGTTCATGAGAAACAAGGAATGTCCTCATTTGAGATTGGGGAGGGATACTTCAACGAGCTGGTAAACAGAAGCATGATCCAGCTGGTAGAGGATGTGGAAGAGGCCATGGTATGTGGTTGTCAGGTTCATGATATGGTATTGGACCTCATCCGTTCCATTTCGTCTGAAGAGAACTTTGTCACTATATTAGACAACAACAAAGAATTTGGGGTGTCGTCATCATCATCATGGCAAGGCAGATCTGCTCACAGATTGGCCCTCCAAAAAAATGGTAGTATCGTGGAGGCGCATTTGGACATGCAACAACTCAGGTCATTCCTTTCGTTTGAGTGTAATATTGACAAGGGGGTCCTACTTTCAAGCTTTAAGTTTGTACGTGTGCTAGTCATACATACTTCCAGGGGAAAGATGAAACGTCGCCATCTGGAGTATCTCCGGAATTTACTTCACTTGATATACCTCCGGCTAATTGGTTTTTACATTGATGAGCTTCCAGAAGATGTAGGAACTCTAAAGTTTTTGCAGACACTTGACGTTGAAGTAATGCCGCGGAGGATGGGGACAATGGCAACTTTTAGCGTGGGCCTTGTAACCCAATTGCTGTGCCTGCGATTTAGAGCCCCGGTTAGTAATGTGCCAGATGGGATTGGTACGCTGATGTCCCTGGAGGAGCTGCAGATATCTTATTATCCTAAACACGAGGAAGTGACATTATTGAGGCGATTCGTGAAGGAACTGGGTAGCCTCAGGGAGCTCAGGATGTGAGAGTTCAGGTGGATATGATGGACTCCCTGCGCAACCTCAAAAAGATGGAGCACCTGTCACTCTGGAACGTGGGCTCTCTATCAGCACCTGCAGATACAGCGGCGTGGGAAGAAGCAGGCTTCCTCCTCACACGGCGCCTCCGCCGATTGTTTCTTGCAAGATGGGTAAGGTTCTCTCGGTTCCCATCATTCTGCATCAACCCGTCGCGTCTTCCCAACCTTTCCCACCTGTCCCTGTCTGTATCGACAAGCAGGACTTGAGGATCCTCGGCGCGCTGCCCGAGCTCCATTTCCTCGAGCTGAGGCACTGCAGTCTGGGGTATAAGGAGCTCCGGTTGCTGCCAAGCGCCCAGGACCTTGGGTTTGTAGTACACAGCATGCGGGAATTCAAGGATGGCAACGACGATGGCAGATTCGGCTTGGAGTACTTTGCCTCGCTACAGTATGTCCATGTAACCATCCTTTGCAATGGTGCCTCTGCTGCGGAGGTGGAAGAAGTGGAGGCGGCGGTGCGGGGCGCAGTCGACGTCCATCCCAACCGTCCCACACTTGAGGTGGTGAGGATTGGCCGATTGGGGAGGCCGGAATGATCTCAGATGCCCAAAACCAAGAGGTACGCTTTCATCCCCTTAGAGAGTATCTACCTGACTTCACAATTCAAACATGCAACCAGGTTCAGAATTTTCATAGTGGCAGACTTCTGCTAAATACCATACATATTTTTATTCCCTTTTCAGATGAACGTGTCAAATTCTGAAAACCACGAGCAATATTCTACATCTATAGCAATGTAGCATTCTCAATATTCTACATCTGTAGCAATGTAGCATTATCAACTCAAAATGCTTAGTGAGAATGTATGTCTTAATCAAATCTTTCATTTACTAGTTAGTTACTCTACTGCATTACTAGGCCCCGCAGTTGAAATAGCATGTGTCAAAAGTTGTTTGGTTGCTTAATATATCGATGTGCAACACCAGATTCTAGTATCTGTTATGCCCTGCTATGATGTAAGTCCATTTGATCAAGTCAAAATGGACATCCTCGGAGTGCCCTAAAATCTGCTCTTTTTCAATACAAGAACTAGAATAAAACATTCAGGCCGGCCTTTGCTTCATAAAACATTATTCTGGCCAACACACCACAATATATGCATGCATTCACTAATCACGTACATAGTAATATAATATCCCAGGTGCAGCAAGCAGGCACGCCAGAGGGAGCATGAACAGCAACAGGACTTGAAGGAAATCCATTTCAGTCATCGGAGACTTTCAGTATGTAGCACCCAATTCCTCAACTCGGATCACGAGCGACACCGGCAACGTGATGCTGTGCATGGGAACCTGTGGGCTGTTGATGCCACCATTTCTTCTTATATTTGTTGGACCAAATTTCTTTTCATATTTGTTGGACCAAATCACTGTAAGCAACTCCACACGATAGGAACACTTCGGAGCTTTGGTAGTAACCAAACTCCAAACGAGCTTTGCTCTCAGGCCATGTGTTCCAACATTTCCAATATATTGTTCCAACATATCAAACAGTTCGCACATAGAGTTTTGGAGAAATGTTCCGTTGGTACTTTCAGTGAAAACTTGCACATACATCTGAGCATGATCCATTATATATTAACTAATGTATGTAAGAAATGCGTACATATTTTTTCAACATGCCTATGGAGAGTAAGCGTAGGTAGTCACCCCCATCAATATCAAGATCTACGCGTCCCTATTTTAGCCGCCCCTCACCGTCCATTGAAGATCTCCTGGGCATCGTCAGATGAAATCTTAAAATACGGGGATATCTGGGAGGGCTTCCCAAAACGGCTTCACCGGTGAAGCAAAATAGCTCACCCGGTTTCTAGTTCATTTTTACCCCCAGTTATAAAACAGCTTTACGCTTCGGTATCTCGATTGCACGAAACAAGTGAAGCCGAAGCCGGTAAAAATCCTCCCGAACAGAAATATTCATCTTGCACCACAAATAGAAATATGAACAAATTAGTGCACTAGTCTACGCGTAACCGCCCAAAAAAGTCAGTGTTACACAAAATCATTAGCTCCATGGACAGCGAGGACATTTGCTCAAAACAATTTCAGGTCACAAAATAAAAAAATCCCTCTAGCAAATTTTGAATTCACCCTCCAAAAATGTAAGAAACCACACCACTCCACTCTGCCCTGCGCTGCTTCCAATCTATCTATCTAGTCTAGTCTAGTGCATACGAAAACAGTGCAGCCAGCACTCTGCTTCCTCTGTTCCGCTGCTCTGTCATCGCTCTCGCTTCCGGCGATTGGCACGCCGCCCGGCCGCCATGACGCAACCTACTCCGTTGGTTCCCTAAGAGCAGAACACTCGCCGGACGGACGCTGCTACGTGCGTACGAGGATCTCCTCGAGGGAGACGGAGAGCTCGAGGCGGCGGGGGTGGTGGTGGTGGTGGTGCATCGACGCCGGGCTCGGCGTGGGCGTGGTCTCGGCGCGGCACATCGGGCAGCTCGTGCTCCCTCGCAGCCACGTGTCGATGCATTCGGCGTGGAAGTAGTGCATGCACTCGGGCAGCACCCGCACGGCCTCGCCGTCGTCGAATTCCGCCAGGCACACCGCGCACGTCGGCTCCTTCCACGCCTCCTCCTTCCGGTACTGGCACACCAGCGCCGGCGACGCCGCCGCCGCCTGCACCAGGTGCGTCCTCGACGTCGCCGCGCTCACCTCCACGCTCACGCTAACCTCGTCCTCCTCCTCGTCCTCCCCCTCGCTGGCGCCGCGCCGGTGGTGGTGCTGCCGGCGGCGCCTCCGCTCGGCGCCTCCGCCGCTGCGGCAGCAGGCAACGAGGACGCAGTGATGCAGCAGCAGCACCAGCGCCACGCACAGCACGGTCACCAGCGCGATGAACGCCGGCGACTTGTACGCCGCCGGGCTCGTCAGCGTCGACCACGACGTCATGGTCTGCGTCTGGGGAGGCGGAGCATGATGGATCGATCGGAGAGGAGGCCTTATGAATGGCAGCGCCAGCGGACAAGGACTCCCCAACGATGGTTACGAGGATCTCTATCTCTGGTGGGCAAGCACTTGTCGTTGATGCCATTGATGGCAACATCCGTGCCTTTTCTGTCCCTTGTGATTGGAAACTAACAGCTCGGTCTCTTTGTTCTCTTGCATCCTGCCTACGCCTGCCGTTTGTGCTCCTTCGATCAACCATAATCTCGATCATATCCCATTAATAAATCACAAATATCACTGCCAAATTACCTATAGCTAGATAGTGTCAAGACTAATCGCAGCACTAATCACTCCCTAATCTCTCTCTCTCTCTCTCTCCAGTGCGTGCCCACGCATGTATTGTAGCCGTGTCGCTTCTTATTCCACTGAGGACCATCAACACTGTGACAACGAGGAGGCCATGCCACGCTACCCTAGTGAAGCATGGCTGGTGACGCTGTCCGGCGCCGGGCAGAAGACGACCTTGATCTCGCCGGGGGCGACGCAGTCTTGCGGCGTGGCCTCCACGTCGGTGGCGTTGGTCCTCGTGTCGGGGCACCGGGCCTTAAACGTCGCCGCCTGCGACGCGCCGGCGCCGCACCCTCCGCTGGGCGCCCTGGCGCCCACGGGACACCCGGCGGCGAGGTCCGCGGCGCAGCCCAGCGTGGGGCACCGCCGGCCCTCCGCGAACCCGTGCGGCGTCACCACCACGGGCACGTTGAACCCGTCCACCAGGCTCACGCTGTACGCCGCCAGCCCGCCCGGCCCGCCCACGCTCACCTGCGCCACCGTCACGGGCGGCGCGTCGCCCGTCGCGCACCGCCCGACCACGTCGTCGCCGTCCTCGTCATCGGCGGCGCACCCCGTGCGCGCCACCACGCGGCCCGACCACGCGCCCGCCGGGAACGCCAGCGTCGCCAGGCCCTCGCCGTTGCCGTCGAGCCGCCCCACTGGCTCGCCGTCGGCGTCGGTGGGGATGGACGGGACGCCCGAGTTCGCGGTCACCAGCGGCCACACGGGGTACGGGCACAGGTTGTGGAGGGTCAGGTTGGCCGTCGCGGGCGCTCCCGGCGACGGCTGCCCGGCAGCGGCGGCGAACACGGTGATCGCCGAGATCATCAGAGCTTCTAGGCAGGTCTTCTTGGACGACGGAATGGCCATGGCGGATTGGCTGCTGCCTGATGTAGATGGAAGTGGCAGTGGGTATATAGTATATAAGGGGAGGTGAATCGGAGATGGTGGTGGTGGTTAAGTCGCAGTAAACGCATGCATTTGCAACGAACGAAGCATTTCATCGGCACGCATGGCGCCGCAAACTTGCAGCATCAGTCATCACTCACACAGCACAAGCCAGTTGCTTGTGCTGCTAACTGCTATTGACATCACGCCGACATACGGGCCCACTGCGTCAGAGACAAAAGTCTTACCGGAGTTTTGCTCTTCCTACCATACAGTAAAATTAAATTACTTCAGGCGGGTTTCGGTGAGTGGAGCAAATGTGAACCTCTAGAAATTTCTAGAAACAATTTGAAAGACATCAGTTCTTACCAGTATAGTAACAATTTCACTTTCTAAAGTTTAGCAAAAAAAGCAAACTACTATGCAATTTTTAGGATCACCATGATGGGATAAGTCTTTATACTGTTGGTTCCTGTGGTCCTCGGCACGGTGGTCTTGTTGCCCTAACCAGGATGGCATTTAGCATATTAAACTAGCTTTTAGGACAGCATCTTAGACTAAGCATCACTAGCTTTTAGATTAGCATCTCGGCGTATGTTTGGCTGTCTTAGCCAGCTATAAATATGTATCCCGAACCTCTCAGATTGGTATGGTATTATATGAGAAATAAACTATAAAATTGCCCCAACTCCTAGTGGCATCCTCTCGATGAGAGTAAGACTTTTAATACTAACAACTGGTATCAAAGCCGTTCTATCCTGTAGCTTAAACATCTCCTGCTCATCTCCTTCCCACGCCTCCCTTTATCCTCAGCCGGCAGTAGGAACACCGGCTGTCCCTACTCATCCCTCTTCCCCTGCGAAGACGGGCAGCAGCTCGCCTGAGGCAGCCTCATCCCCACGCAGCAGCCCCCCACTAGCGTGCCATGTCCAAAGGACAGTCTCAGCGCTCGGTCGCCTCGAGCGCGCGGCACCGGCAGGAGGCTGAGCTCGCTGCGGTAGAGGAACACGAGCGAGCGGCGGCAGAGACCGCTGCGACGGCGGCGAGGGCATCAAGGCTGGCGGCGACGGAACTGGCAGCAACAAGGCCGGAAGTGGAAGCAGCGGCGGTGGCGGATGCAGCGTGTGTGGTGGCATTGGAGCTCAAGGCTCTACGCGGCAGTAGCATCAGCAGCTTTGCCTCTGCCGATGGTAGCACCGACGTGGAACTCAAGCTGGCGAGGGAAGCAGCAGAGAGCGGGCGGCGCAGTGGGCAGCCGCGCACCCCCACGGGCGCGGTGGCGGCAGTCCAGACGGGTGTGGACGAGCTGGCGCCGCTCCTGACAGGGGTGTGTGCAGCGACCGCGCTCCCGGTAGCGGCAGCCCAGACGGGCGTGGACGCACCGGCGGCGCTCCTGGCGGTGACGCGCGTGGCAGCCGCACTCCCGGCAGCGGCAGCCGGGTCGACGGAGATCGCGGCCTTTACAGGTGGCGCGGCTCTCCCTCCCTGGACCGGTGACATGGTCACCACGGGATCCAAGCTGTTGTCAAGGACGTTGGCCCCAGCGGTGGTTGGCTTACCCTCACCAAGACCAACTATGTCGAGTGGGCCGTTTGATGAGGGTAAGGCTCCAGGTGCGGCACATATGGAAGGCAGTTCGGTATGGCGACATCGACTACAACGAGGATCGACGGGCGCTGGATGCCCTCATTGCTGCAGTCCCGCCCGAGATGCAGTTCTCGCTTTCCAAGAAGCGGACTGCCAAGGAGGCCTGGGACGCCATCGCTGCAGCACGCATCGGCAGCGACCGCGCTCGCAAGTCCACACTGCAGGCACTTCGCAAGGAGTGGGAGAATCTGGCCTTCAAGCTAGGTAAGGACGTTGATGACTTTGCTCTCTGTCTCAACACTCTGCTACAGAAGACAGGTGCAGTACGGCGATGACACCTACGACGAGGAGAGAGCTGTTGAGAAGCTCTTCCGTTGTGTCCCCGAGAAGTACAAGCAGATCGCTTGCTCGATCGAGTCTCTGCTGGACCTCTCCATGAGGTCGATCGAGGAGGCAATAGGTCACCTCAAGGTCATCGATAGCGATGAGCCACATCCTCCCTCGGGGCCTATCACCATTGGCGGGAAGCTCCATCTCACTCAGGAACAATGGGAGGCCTGCTAGGGTGACGGGAAGAAGGGGGAGCCCTTCTCCTCGACAGGCGGCCGCAAGAGCGGCAAGCCGCGTAAGGCGCGAGGAGGCACCCAGGCCGGGGTGCGAGGACGTGCCGAGAGTGGCACCCGTGGAGGCGCCCAGTGCGGTGCCGCCGGCAAGCACAAGCCGGCACGAGACGACGCCTGCCACAACTGCGGTAGGGTTGGCCATTGGGCCAAGGACTGTCGACAGCCATGACGCGGCCAGGCCCACATCGCACAGGTGGAGGAGGAGGAGCCGGCTCTGGTCCTGGCACACGCAAGTATCGAGCTACCTCCAGTGGCATCGGCCGCAGCGGCTCTCCTCCACCTTGACGAGCCGAGGGCACATGCCTTTCTCGTTGATGCCTCCAACAACGACAAGACTAATGGGTGGTGCCTCGACACCAGCGCCACCCATCACTTGACCGGTCGACAGAAGTTCTTCACCGATCTTAACTCCAGCATCCAAGGCCGCGTCAAGTTTGAGGACGCCTCCAGCATGGAGATCAAGGGCGTCGGCTCCGTCATCTTCACCGCAGAGTTTGGTGAGCACAGGCTGCTCACCGGAGTCTACTACATCCCCGCGTTGAGGAACTCTATCATCAGCTTGGGACAGCTGGATGAGAACGGTTCGGGCGTGGAGGTCAAGGACGGAGTCATGAGGATTTGGGATCGCCATTGTTGCCTTCTTGCCAAGGTAAATAGAGGCGCAAATCGACTCTACGTCCTTAATGTGCAGATGGCACAACCCCTCTGTCTCGCTGCTCATCGGGACGACGAGGCATGGCAGTGGCATGAGCGCTTCGGGCATCTTCACTTTGAGGCCCTGAAGCGGCTCAGTGCCAAGGAGATGGTGTGAGGCCTGCCATGCCTTGACCACGTGGAGCAGTTCTGCAACATCCACGTGTTGACGAAGCAGAGGTGGCTCCACTTTCCCAACAGACGAGCTTCGTGCACGGGGACTTATGTGGCCTGGAGACACCGGCCACACCGGGAGGACGACGTTACTTCCTGCTGCTCGTCAACGACCTCTCCCGCTACATGTGGGTGATGGTCCTCGGCAGCAAGGGAGAGGCTGCGGACGCCATTAGGCGAGCGCAGGCTGCTGCGGAGGCGAAGTGCGGCTGCAAGCTGCGCGTGCTGCGCACCGACAATGGCGGTGAATTCACGGCGGCTGAATTCGCGCGTACTGCACTGATAAGGGCATTCAGCGCCACTACTCCACGTCGTACAGCTCGCAGCAGAACAACGTCATCGAGTGGCGCAACCAGATGGTTGTGGGGATGGATCGAGCCCTCCTCAAGCAGAGGGGGATGCCGGCTGTCTTCTGGGGAGAGGCGATGGTGACGGCTGTCTATATCCTCAACCGCTCGCCTACCAATGCTCTCAACGGCAGGACGCCATACGAGGCTTGGCATGGGTGCAAGCTGGCGGTCTCCCACCTACGGGTCTTCGGCTGCCTCGCGTTCGCCAAGGAGCTTGTCCATGTTGGCAAGCTCGATGACAGGAGCACTCTGAGGGTGTTCATCGGCTACGCGGAGGGCTCGAAGGCCTACCGCACTCTCGACCCGGAGACACAGCGTGTGCGCACGGTGCGCAACGTAGTATCAACGAAGGGCGAGGATGGGCATAGTACAAGGCGGCAGAAGACGGCTTGACTCCGACGTACGACGACTTCACTATCGAGTACATCCACTTCGAGGGAGCTGGGGGAGTAGGCAGCTCCTCTTCACCGAGCGTGCCTACCCTAGTCCCCGAGTCTCCATCGACCCCGGCGCCCGCTACCCCAGCAGTGCCACGCTCGCCAGCCATGACTCCGGCTGCGACTAGCTCTTCGCCGACACAACTACCGCTGGCAACCCCACGCACTCCAACACCACCAGCCACCCCTCCGGGCACGACTAATCCAACACCAGCTCATGTCGAGCATAGCCCGGTGGAGTTCCCTACTCCGCTCTCTCATGACGAGGAGCGCATCGACGTGTACCACGATGGCGAGCCGTTACGATATCGTACGATGGAGGACCTTATCGGCGACCAGCCGGTGCCGGAATTGGTACCTCACGATCTGGAGGCGCAGTTGCACCTTGCATGCGATGACGGCGAGCCTCGGTCTTTCGCAGAAGCCGAGAGACACGCGGCATGGCGTGCCGTGATGCAATCGGAGATGGACGCGGTTGCGAAGAACCGCACCTGGGAGCATGCTGACCTCCCTCATGGTCACTGCACGATCACCCTTAAGTTGGTGTTCAAGCTGAAGAGGGATGAAGCTGGCGCCATCGTCAAGCACAAGGCTCGCTTGGTGGCACGCGGTTTCGTGCAGCGGGAGGGGATCGACTTTGATGATGCCTTTGCCCCTGTGGCATGGATGGAGTCCGTGCGACTCCTCCTTGCGCTGGCTGCCTAGGAAGGCTGGCGAGTTCATCACATGGATGTTAAGTCGGCATTTCTTAATGGTGACTTGAAGGAGGAGGTCTATGTGAACCAGCCACCAGGATTTGCGATCCCCGGCAAGGAGGGCAAGGTGCTACGCCTGCGCAAGGCCCTCTATAGCTTGCGGCAGGCACCGAGGGCGTGGAATGCCAAGTTGGATCCCACGCTCAAAGTGATGGGCTTCGAGCAAAGCCCGCACGAGGCGGCCATCTATCGGCGGGGCAATGGAGGAAACGCCCTGCTAGTGGGTGTCTACATCGACGACTTGGTGATTACTGGCACCAAGATGCGGAGGTGGCGGCGTTCAAGGAAGAGATGAAGGCCACCTTCCAGATGAGTGACCTGGGACCTCTCTCCTTCTACTTGGGGATCGAGGTGCACCAGGACGACTCCGGGATCACGCTTCAACAGACCGCCTACGCCAAGCGTGTCGTTGAGCTGGATGGGCTCACCGACTGTGACCCAGCTCTCACTTCGATGGAGGAGAGGCTGAAGCTGAGCCACGACAGCACGACGGAGGAGGTGGACGCTACGCAGTACCGGCGTCTTGTGGGGAGCCTTCGCTACCTCGCCCACACACGGCCGGACCTGGCATTCTCCGTCGGCTACGTTAGTCCGTTCATGCAGCGACCGACGACGGAGCACCAGCAGGCTACGAAGAGGATCATCCGCTACTCGCGGGGACTCTCGACCATGGTCTCTACTACCCGAGGTATCCTGGGGAGGCACACTTCGTGGGGTACAGCAACAGCGACCACGCCGGCGACATCGACACCAGCAAGAGCACGAGCAGGACCCTCTTGCTGGTTGATATGGCATTGTGCGAGAAATAAATCAAAAAATTGCCCCAACTCCTAATATCATTCTCCCGATGAGAGTAAGAGTTTTAATGCTAACACACCATGCCGAAGTCAATAACATGATAAACCAACCAAAGGAGCCAGATTGATTTGACATGTTTGCAACAGCTCTCAAGAGGATTACAGTGAGTTCCATTAGTCACGACCGATGCCCTCTTCTGCCCTCTTACAACTCTGCAAAACTGAACATAAAAAAGGATTCAGAGCTGCTGGCATCAGGCGAAAACAAGCACAACAGTGCTTTCCTATTTCATTTCACATGCACACAAAGTTTTCCTCCTCTCGGTCACCTGCCGATCAGGTGCTCGGACAGTTTGTCCCGTGCCCTGACACCATTCTCGTCAGTTAACTGGCACATCTGCTGCCTGTAATTCGCATCGTGGTCGCTCCACGATGCTGCCCGTTGCTCATCAATGGCTGTGTCCTGGAGGTCTATGATTATGTTGTGCAGCAAGCAGCAGACATGGATTATCCGGGGCAGCTTATGCTTGTCTGGGCGCCACATCTCTCCCTGCAGGAACTTCCATGTGTCCTTGAACTTCGCCAAGGTCCTCGGAGCGACTGTTCTTGCAGCAAAGTGCCTCCTGTTGAACTCGGCATTGGACTCTGTGAGATCCTTTTCTTGGTACGGGGTGAGGAGCCAGGGAAGAAGGGGGTACCCTGCGTCACCAATCAAGTATTCCCCAATTTCTGATCCATCCGATACCTTCAGCTTGCTGCCATTCAGCCGCTCACCTTTCTCGCACAGTTTGAAAAGGCCAGAGCTGTGCAAAATGCTCGACTCTTTCATGCTGCCAGGCCACCCAGTCACGATGTCCGTGAACCTCGTATCTGCATCAACAACAGCTTGCAAGACCATGCTGTAGTTCTTCTCCTGATCAAGCCAGACCTTACAATTCGGTTCAGCTGATGAAAGGCACATTGTGATGTGTGTTGTGTCGACAACACCACAGCAGTTTGGCAGACCATGGATCTTCTCAAACTTGGATTTGATCTTCTCCATTTCGCCAGAGTCTGGCCAGCGCAAGTGGTGGCTTGCTCGCTCCTCCATGGCCTCAATGAACCTCCAAGTTATCAGCGAGACGGTCGAGTGGTTCACGCCAATAGAAGATCCTACAGTCACCAGTGACCCACCAGAGTTCAACCTTCGCAGAGCGATGGCCACTCGATCTTCTAAAGAAAGCACTGTCCCATCAAGAAAGGTATAGCTGCTGGACCTCACCATCATTTCATCTTTCACCAAGCTGCAGACATAGTCGAAAGCTCTTCTTGGCATTTTAAAGACAGACTCAAATCTTTGTGCATCCTCGATAGAAGATAACATTCCTAAGAAGGAAAAAAAGTCTGGTTAAAATTTCCATTACTGGTAAGGCAAGAGCTCTCTTGCGATGAGTTAAAAGCGACCACAGTAATCACAGATGAATTACATTAAAGCATTCTATCTAGCTTCATTAAAACTTGACAGCAACATATTTGTCCGGTAGTAAAGCCTATGGTATTTTCCAATATGCTAGAGTGCACCAATATGCTAGAGTTGTATTTTCAACAACATAGGCATAACAAACACATACAAGTAGTAATTACTAAGTAGGTTCCATGTCAGGTACTCCAGTGTAAATACAAAAGTTCATGCAAAACCGCATCAGTCACCTGTGTGACTTCTACAAATAATACAAAAAATGTTTCTTTCAAATATTTGTTTGAAGTTATACTCAGCAAAATTAGGGCGTGAAAGTTTAGTTTATGAATAATAGTCCAGAAACAAGTTTTGGGGTTGACTGTGTTTAGTTAGGAGCTATCTCCTTTCTCAAAGTTATCAGAAAGAGCAACACAACCCTTCATATACTATTTCCTTCATGATATGTCTCTACTTTACCAGATTGGGATTTGAGAAGTCCTGAATCTTCTAAGAAATTGATGCAACAAAAAGACAAAAAAAGTCCAATGTGATGTGCAAACACAGGATGGTTAATGTAGGTGCTGCTAAGCTAAACAGCTGCATGACATGGTGGACTGAACAATACAGCTAATACCTCGTACTTAGAGCAAGAATAGCTATGATCTAGCTATCAGTCCTACGGAGCGATCAAGAGCATTACTATAGTCAAATTACAAATTACGACTGAAAGAGGCGTTAATTTCAGACTACTCTGCAGTTTAATTTTATCCCATCAGCTAGACTAGGCACATGAACCAAAAAAATCTGAACTTTGTTACCCTGCCAGTGCCAGCATAGTAATCAGAATTCAGAGCTCAGTTCTTGGCAACCTAGATTCTATCCCTCCCAATTCGAAACTCGAGTCATCACACCTAAAACTGGAGTGTTCGCTGTTCATGTACCACGACCGAAACAGCAGTGAAACACTTCTGAATCAGGCCAGTGGCATTGCTTCAACTCCAGCATTGCCACCACGCTAATCACGGATACTTCCACCGACGATCGACCAAACCGCAAGATTAGTGGCGTAATTCATCCCTGACGCAGCTTAGATCTACCAATCTCCGTCTGATGCTCGGGAGCTACCACCCAATCCGCAACAAATCTTTAATCGAGGCGTACGGCCACCGGCAGCACGGGTCGGCAGCGCCGGACGGGGAGGGGAGGACGACGCACCTGACATCCGCATGCAGAAGCCGTCCCACCAGTCTGCGGGCGGGCCGCCCGCGCCCGCGGCGGCGGCGGCTGCCATTGCGGCGGCGGCCTTCTTCTCCGCCGCCGCCTTCCGTCGGCGCTTGGCCCCGCGCACCGGCGGCATGGCGCCGCGGCGACGGAATCGAGAGGAGCGGCTCCGGAGCACGGGAAGCGCGGGACGAATCAAGAAGCCGGGGCCGGCATGGGAGGCCTCGTCACGGTCGCGGTGGCGAGGGGGGCGGATGAGGAAGCTGCGGGCGCGCGGTGGCGGGGCACGCGGAGGATGCAGGGCATGGGGAGTGGCGCTCGGGTGAAAGACGCGGAGGGCGGGGCGGGGCGCGTGTGCCTGCGCTGTGGCGTGTGGAGTTTGTGGGGGAAAGAAGCAGCGGCGAGAGAGAGGGGGGAGGAGGGCGGAGGAGCACGACGAGGAAGAGAGGGCCAGCCTGCTCTCCTCTTGTTGTAGAACGATGGATGGAGCTGTATTTCTATTTCTACACGTATAGCCGTATAGGTGGTGTATCGTGTACGTATGTACAATAGGGGAATGACAATACACGTGATGCACTTTGTGTTATTCTACTACTACGTACAATTTTTATGTGTACGTGTATGGATATCCATACATGTAGAAATATTTGCTCACGTGTATGCTCTCCTCTTGAAAGTAGTTTTTAGGTATACTTTAATTTTTCCATACAGTAAAGTTGGAACAAAAAGGGATTGTTGCATGTGGGAGTAAAGGGAGAAGTGCGGTGGACTCGGTCAACGCCACCCTTGCTGTCCCTTTCATCAGAAATGTTTCATTAGCCCATCATTGTTGGATTAGTTCTTTTATTATCCAGATCATCTCGACAGACCGTACTACTTGCAGTACCAAAATTAGAATGCCAAGGTCATCGCTTTTTTCTACTTCTTCTTCTTCTTCTTCTTCTATCTGGGGATTCTTGGTAGTACTGCTCTTAAGTTGTGGACGTGTGAACAGTCAGTTTAGCATGAACAAAAATGGTTTCAGTGTCCATTCAAGCACATGATATTGTTGTGGCTTCTTGTCATGAATGAGATGATGGAGCAGCCAATCAAGCCACTAGGAGAGGGAGGTCCAATGCTATCCTGTCTGGATTTACATTACAGGGAGAGCCTGCTGCTTCCTGGGCCACAAGAGGCCATGACAGGCCGCCGAGCAAGCAAAGCAGATAGCCTCTCGCCGTGGGCTGTTATTTCTTTTTGTTTCATGGGCTCTGTATCCATTTTCGGCCCAGTTACTTGGTTGCCCAATTATGCTCACATAGCGTGGACATTGCTGGGAATACAGAGCACAGTTACAGTTATTCATAACATGCGCTGCGCGAAAGTACAGTTACAGTTGCTTCTCACTGCGTATACCTAGCTAGCACGCGCTTAGCTTGACGTGTATGAGAAAAAGGCTAATACGTTGTGAGAATTATATTGGACTTCTGACTTTAGAGGTGCAAGCAAGCTAAGGTCATTTTATTTTATCTGGCATGATGTGAACCGTACCCTTAATTAGCATCTAATAACAAATCAGCCAAGTGCTAATTCTTTGGTGCTCATCATTGTAGCACTGATGATGGAACCGCCAAACTGGTTTTGTATCAAGACTTGGGGAAGCATGCAGATCAACGTTTACTACTCATTTATGCAACGACTATAGTTCAGTGTATTTGTTTAATTATTTCAAGAAAAAACTATAGTTCAGTGTAGCGATGGGATCTAGAGGGAACTGATTATTCAGACATATATGCATGACGCGTATGTGCACTGCGTTGTAATTATTTCTTCCCTCGGGGAAACATGATAAGCTCGGCGCTAATACCATTGGCGCGTCGAGTAGTAACTACCTGCTACTTGATGCTGACTTGCGGCTATGTATATTTTATTTGAGCTACAGTCGTCGTCGTCGTCGTCGTCAGTCTCATGCGTGTACTAGCTAGCTGATCTGATCTATTCTTTAGTCAATGCATATCCACAGTCATTAGTTCCACATGCAGTACGTACACGATATGGCAGACTCATATGTGTAGTCTAAAGTCTGGGTCTTCATCAGTGTAAGTTGGTCACCAGCAGCCAGGCAACAAGGAACCACTCCTAAGTACAGAAAGTTCTAGTATCGGTTTCCCAACCGGAACTAAGGAATTGCGTTTTAGTTCCGGTTAGTAACACCAATCGAGATTAAAAAGATTCCCAGCCGCGGCGAGGCAGGGACTCCCTTTAATTCCGGTGGATTAAAGGATTGTTTATTTTTTCTGTATTTCTTTTCATTTATTTCTTTTTTGTTTCTGTTATATTTTAATATTCAAAATTACGTAGTATTTTGTAGTATTACTATACGTTCCTGTACGCGCGCTTGTTAGAGCTGAGTATGAAATCCACAAATATATAGAATGAGTTTTATGTATACTCGCATGTAGCTACTCTCATCATCAGTATACCACTGTGTGTATGTCCGCATACTCATTTATCACGTTGAGTATGTTCATATACTAATCTAAAATACTTCAAAAAGGATATATACAAAAAATTTGAAAAGCAACCCTATTTTATAAATATACTATAATTATACCTTAGTACTAGTACATAAAAATTAGTATGTCCACATAGTCTATGTATGATCGCATACCCAACGTATATACCATCGTAGATGTTCTAGTATGATCACATGCTTCACGTACATGCTCTTCGTTGGGTTAGATACGAGAGGCACGGCGGCGCACAGCATCAAGAGAGCGCGCAGGCGGCCATCGCTCGAGGCCGCGTGGGGAGGTGGAGACGGCGGGATTCGACTATTGCGGGCTGAAAGATGCCGCCGGAGGAGGTGGAGACAGTGGCGTAGAGGACCTGGGCTGCGACAGTGAAGAGGTGGTGGCGGCGGCAGAGATCTAGAAACATCCAAGTGTTGGAGGAGGAAGAGGAGAGAAGAGGCCGGGATATATATATAGGGGGATCTTTGGTCCTGGTGGAGCCACGAACTGTGATAAAATGATCTTTAGTCCTGAGTGGTGGCTCCAACCGGGACTAAAGATCCCCACCTTTAGTTACGGGTGAAGCCACCACCCAGGACTAAAGAGCCTTTGGTCCCGAGTCGTCGCTTCTCCCGGGACTAAAGGCTAATTTTGACGGGCCACAAGAAAATTTCAGCCCACCTTTGGTCCCGGGTGGATCTACCATCCAGGAATAATAGGTCATCTTCCCAGTTTTTGGGTGTTTTCACTTTGATTTCTTTCTTTTATAAGTGGGGGCTGGCAGTTGTCAATTGCGTAGAATATAATTTATAGGTCTAAAAAATGCAAAACAAAGTATTTCATTTTGTTTAGATTTTATATATACAAGAAAAATCTTTAATTTATATTTATGTGTTTTGATCCATGAAATACATAACTTGATACACATTATATTTTTCATTTTCACAATGCAAATATGTATTAGCTAAATAAAATATTTGAAATTATTGCTTTTCGACAGGAAATGAGTTTTGTCACCGCATTACCGTTAAAAATGAGCTTTTCCATAATATTATTGCCAATAATAAACCTTTTTATGGAATCCATGAGTTTTTGCCTTGTTTTAATCACTATAATAAATAATAAGTGTGTGTGTGTGAGTGTGTGTGTGAGAGAGAGAGTGTGTGTGTGTGTGAGAGAGAAAGAGAGTGTGTGTGTATGTGAGAGTGAAAGAGAGACAGTGCGTGTGTGTGAGTAGTGTTAGTGTGTGTAGAATCCAAAAGATATCAAAAAATTATATTTGAACATGAAAATTAAGTAGAAAACTACGAAATTTATAAAACACAACGAACAATGATGAAGTATAAATAATAAAAATATACAAATTGTTCATCAGATATTTATAAAAGTGATACATAATGATTCTAATACATTAAAGATCCGCATCTACTGGTACGGTAATTATCTTCCTCTTCACATATGTCCCTTGATTATGATCGCGGCACAAGTACGGAGCATCCTCATTGGCTAACAGGATGCATGGATCGGCATTCACCGCAAAAGGAGGAATCTCAACAAATTTATTATAATTCTCCGACAGGTCTGTCTTGTCCTCGACTCCAATGATGTTTCTTTTTCGTGAAAGAACTATACGCCGCTTTGCTTCATCTGTTTGCTTGTTTATCCCCCTTTTTTGGCTTGCTGGACATATTCTTCAGGTAGAAAACCTGAGTGACATCCTATGCTAGAATGAATGACTCCTCTCTATAACCAAAATTGTTGAGGTCCACTATTATCGTCCTGTACTGATCTTTTGTTATGCCTCCTCCAGTCAGCTTCACCTATTGGCACCAAAATAGAGGTATCTTCAAAATGGGTCCATAATTCAGTTCTCATATCTCCTCTATGCAACCATAATATGTCTCCTTTTTACCGTTGTTGTCTGTGGTATCTATACGGACACTGCTATTTTGGTTGGTGCTCTTTTTATCTTGGGCTCTAGTGTAAAATATATTCCTATTTATCTCGTACTCTTGGAATGTTAGGATACTCCAAGCTTGTCCCCAAGCCAGCCACGCCGGCTGTCCCCAAGCCTCTAGTCCCGGCTGGAGCCACCAACCAGGACAAATGAGGGACTTTTAGTCCCGGTTGGTGGCTCCAACCGGGACTAAATGTCCCCCAACCCTCTCGACAGGCTCCTAGCCGCTGGATCTTACACTAATGCTTTCATTAGTCCCGGGTTCAAAACTGGCCGGGACAGATGAGGAGGACGAAATATTATTTCTGCAGCGGTGATTGCATGTACGACAACATCCAACGCGCCATGTTAGGTGTTCCTGTTTCTAGCCAGTGACAGTCCATAGAAATCTAAAGTAAACTGTGGGAAAGTTTACTTTAGAGAATGATGCACCACCGCGATTAATAATTTGCATCATGAATAATACGGAAGTTTCTTCAGACTCATAATAATCAACTTACTGATTATTGGTATTAAGGTCGTTGGCCAATCAACATAACCATTTTATTTGCGTGCGGAAAGACTACTGGGCCATTCCCATAAAAAAGAAGATGAAGAAGAATAAGCATTTATCAACAACTAACAGCTGCTTTTAATTTGGAGAGCATGTGGAATTGATGCAAAGCATGCACATATACGGTGTTTGCCATTCATCTTCAAAGTCATGCGCATGGTCATAACAAATCAGCATACACACTACGCTAGCTATTTTCAATGTAATGTGCATCACGTTGCCAATCAAAAACAGGCCAAATAAACTCGGCTTTCAAAAAGAAAAAAGAAGAAGAAGTTGCAGTTAGCACAGCAGGCACGATACAAGCAGTGTTTAATTATTTGTATTCCTTTGTCCAGAACGGGCGTTGCGGAATTCTCATTTTCAGAGGCACACTGCTTACTTCACGTTCATTAGATAAAAAAGAGTCTCAAACTAAGATCGTCGATGGAACACGCGGGTCATTTTTTTGGAACCCTAGGGGCGAAATTCCTGTGTGCACCAGGTCCGTGTGCTCCTACCACTACTCGCACCATCGATGTCCTCGAAACTTCACACGTGACGCCACCAAGCTCGCGTCCACACATCGTAAGCAGCAAAGAGCACAGAAGCTTCCATAGTCGATCATGCATGCCACGCGTGGCAGGCCCCCATTGGTCAGGACTACGCGCTAAAGCTCAATTGCTCGACGTGTTGACTCCAGGTCAATGCAGGCATCTCATCGATCCTTTGCCCTCGACGATCGCCTATAAATCCGTGCCTGTGCCTTTGCATGAAAACATTCGGTTGCGCAGCTTATAAGCCTGTTGTCTTTCCTCTCTCTCCACATCTGATCTTCGTGCGTGGACACACACGTGCTTGCTCATTACTTGCTGCCGTGTGATCATCTAGTGCCTACGTCATCAAGACCCCATGGCCACCACCGCAAGATCGTCGACGGCGGACTTGCTGCTCTACCTGTCGCTGTCGACGGCGAGCAAGGTGATCGCCAAGGCCGGCGGCGGCAGGCACCACCGGGACCGCGCAGCAGACGGGGCGTTCCGGTGCCGCACCTGCGGCCGGAGCTTCGCCACGTTCCAGGCGCTCGGCGGCCACCGGACCAGCCACAACCGCCCCCGGGTGCGCGCCGACGGCCTCGACCTCCTGCTCGGCGCGCGCCCCGGCAAGGGGGCCGCCAGCGACGTCCACCGCTGCAACACGTGCGGCATGGTGTTCACCACCGGACAGGCGCTCGGCGGACACATGCGCCGGCACAGGGCGGCGGTGTTCGATGCTGTCGTCGCCGCCGTGCCGGAGACGACGACGACGACGTCGTTCCGCGATAGCGATGATGACGAGGGCCACTTGCCCATTCAATTAATCCAGTTCATATGATGAATTGAAAGATCGATCAAATTATGTTTGGTTTGCATTGGTTTGGTTGCATCGATCAGGAAAATTATATTACACAACTTGATCAGCGCATGCTTATATGCGTGTCACAAGGGTTATTTTATTTTGTTATTACTGATCGAGTATGGTTACTGTAATAAGAAGTACATAGTCTATATTGCATTTTTTGTTCATAACGGACCAAGCCCCAATATATATACATGGTTAATTGGCTATATTGCTGCAACAAAGTTAATATATATATATGTGCTTTAATATGCCTCTTTATCATGGGTCGATCTGGAGATCAAGATACTAAATCACTCCGCAATATGCCTCTTTTTGTGACATTTAGCAATTCTTTCTTTCTTCGAATTATCATATTGACATCATACAACTCTACTACACGTCCAACTATATAAACAAGCAACTACTTCTCCAGTCTCAGCAAGAAGAAAAATATTAAAAAAATAACTGAAAACGAATGGAAAGGCACAAACCCTTCGTTCCTATAACGTACGCTACCTCATGTTGACACACTCTAGTCCCTTGTTTTTGCAGCTTGCGAGTTGTCCTCCTTTCACAGCTTGGTTGGTAATGTCGACTCTCAATGAATCAATGCGTGAGCCTTACCCAGCATACTTATTCTATCTCCAGTTGAGCTCATATATATATGATGATGCTAAGTGGAATCATTGCCCACTGTCAAGCCAGACGATGTCTCCTGCTTCATTCCTCTAAAGTTTGGCGAAGTGAACTTAAACAATGATAATAATAAACCCCAACTCTAAAGGTTATTATCCATGCCGGCCTTCATTGTATACCGCACAACCTATGGAACACAACTGTGATGTATTCAAGGGAATGAAATTAAATGGTAATAAACTAATGAAATTTATGAATCTGCTGTTCACAAATTATTTTTTTCTACTCATAAAAATATAACTATCCTTTTGTGGCCATGCTCCGAGAACACGATTAAAACTTGTTGTGTGAATAAGAATACGCACGATTAAAACCTTCTAATTTGACTGCAGGCGGAGAGGTCTTGATGATTTTCACTGTTACTGTGCTTTTGAACACAGCAGCGCATACACCGCACACCCATAGAGTCACACCGACCTAGACCTACAAACTGTATACGCGTACATTACGCGTGCCTAAGGAGATTGAAAAAGTCATCACTGCACTTTGGTACTCCGATCCACAAGTGCCGGTTATCAGTATTGTGGCTCACAATGCAAGCAAGCTAAGAGCCGGTCGAGCTAGCCAGCGAAGAATTCATTTGTTTGGTTGTTGGTGCAAATAAAGGAAGGAAGAAAACAGAACATGTGATCGATGAGTTTCGTGGAAACTTCGTTCAGAGATTAATGTCAGTGAACAGTGACAGCATGCTCTTATTGAGCTCTCCATGCAAGTTTCTGAGAAACTTCCTAGCTTGGCTTTTCGCTTCGTGCATAAGCCACTGCAAGGAATGGATCGGGTATGCTTGCTTGCCAACGTCGTCGTCGTACAGCAGAGATACCTAGCTTTGTTCCCGGCCCTGATGACTGCTAGCTAGCTTGACCTCTGTGCGACTAGGTCTTAAGCTAGCTATGTGATCGATGCACTCTTGCATTAGCGGATGCGATCTCATTCGTTTATTCCCTTATCTTAATCTTTTGTTTGTTGGGGTCTTGATACGGATCGATCGACATGCACCTGGTGCTGGATGGTGGTTCGATCTTTTTTTCCAAGCATTCTTTTCATACTACAAACTAGTTACTAGTATGTCTTTTCACCTGCTGGTTAACATCAGTTACTTTATTAATTATTCCTATATCCACGAAGTAAGGTCTTTCATTTCTTATATCTGAAGGAAATGTATAACGAATAACAATAAAAAATAGCTAGCTGTCATCCAGGCCAAATGGTCACAACTCACAGGTCCTTTTTTCTTCTTTCTTATGCTGTTATGCATGACGGAAAAATATAAATTCAAAGACGTGTTTGTACAAGTCCAGGGTGTTCCTATCATTTCTTAATAAGTTGAAGTCGTGGAATCAAATAAAGCTGAAGACCGAGAAACAAAACCAGCAGCAACCAAATAAAACGCTAGCTAGCTAGCTAGCTGCACGACGATTTGATGAGCCACGCATATGCACTACGACCGAATCCGACACGGACACCGCGTCTCCGTGTGAAACGAATTGCTTCTTGGCACTCTCTTTCGTGCCACGTACGCACATCATGCATCATCTCATGTACGCACATCATGCACCGACCGCCGGCGTGCCTCGACTCCGCCGCGGCCTTCCTCTCCCTGTCCTACGGCTCGTCGTCCTCCGACGTAGTAAGAGCCATCGTCGCCGCCGGCGAGGGCGGGACGCGTTCGAGTGCCGGCGCCACGTTCCAGGTGCTCGGCGGCCACCGGACCAGCCAGCCACCTCCGGCGCTCGGCGGCGACGAAGCACCACCGGCCCAAGCCCGTGTGGGCTGGGCTTCTCGACGGGCCAGGCCCTTGGAGGCCACATGAGGAGGCACCGCCGGCCCAACAACTGTACGGATTATGATGACGTGGACCTCACGCAGATTATCGTGTACGAGAGGCCCCGTTCGTCCTCGTTGCTGCTGCTCGACCTCTTCGTCTAGAACATCGTCGTTCTTAATTGATACAATCCTCCATACAAGTCTTCCTTTTTCCTTTTAAACTGAATGTTTATGCGAGAAATAAATGCCGAGCCTTGGATTATATTGTACTGTTTTTTACCCCTGTTTCGAGTTGGAGCAATATAAGATTAATCTTTACCGAATCAATCTTTTGTTTTCTGAAGGATCAATGTAGAGTAGCGTATGCATTGGTCGAATACGGGTTGAGTGTAGAAACACAAGATCCGAATTCCGATCAAGTTAGGAGGGAAAAAAACACTAGCTAATACAAGGAAGGAAAGGTTACTATATAGTATTAGGATCGTAACCATTGCAGATCGTGCCAAGCCGGGAAGGCAGAATACCTACGCGCGGGTGCCGCTTCATCGTCCACCGCAGCAGCCACAGCAGGCCGGACGCCGATGACGCCACGGCCTCCTCCCATGACTGCACGGGCAAAGGCCCATCTTCGCCTACCTCAATGTCGCCGACCCTCCGGCGGTGTCCCGTCTCTACCTCCGCTGCCCGGGCAGGCCGTCGATCCGGGGCATGATGGAGCCCGCCGCCATCGCCGCACACGGCAGCTGCATCCTGTTCAAGGCCTACGTGCCCTTCAAGGATAATCTTCACTACCACTCCGCGTGCTTCTGCCCCCGTCGACTTCTTCGTCTACTCGGCCTCCTCCCCCTCCTCCTCGCCGTCGCTGACGCGGCTCCCGCCCTGCTTCATCGGCGTCGACGGCAAGCCCGACGACAGGTACTTCCAGCCCTACCGGCGCCAGCAGCAGCGCGTCACGCTGGACCGCGGGATGGGCGTCCTCCGCCACGGCGAGGACGGCGAGTTCACCGTCGCGGATCTCACGCAGCGCGACTACCACGACGTCGAGCTCTGCGCGCTCCACCACGCGCCGCCTCGTCCTGGGGGCTCTCGCGTCGTTGGGGATCACCAGTGGAGCGTCAGGCTATATCTTCGTTCCTCTCAAGAAAGCTGAATATTCAGCTGCAAAGTCACTGAATTTTGTTTTATTTGAACCAACATTTTGTATGTGCTGCATCATGTGCATGCCACCAAAGTACCAAACTGAACAAATAATAAAGTGAATGCAGAGGTGAATTAATAAGCAGAATGTTGGAGGCCTGATCGAGATACGACGTTCCATTATTATTCATTACATCATATCTCAAAGACCAAAGGCTATCCCAATCTATCACCAATCATGGACGAAGAATTATTATTCCAAACTAATACTATAATCCCAACTGCAAACTAAACCTAATAATACGCTAACTATCTAGCTATCTATCTATTTCGATCGTGTCTTCGTCCATTACATTATTATTATTCCTTCTAAGCATGCATGCAGACGATGACGGATCCATCATCAAAAGTGCTCGAGGTTTGAGATGCCGAGGAACGCCATGATGGGCCCCTGGAGCAGCTGCATGACGGCCCTCCATCCGGCCTGCGTCGGGTGCTCGATGTCCCAGAAGAAGTACTCCTCCGGGTGGTCGCACAGCGCGTAGCCGTCGTCGAGGCCGCAGTAGCCGCCGCCGTCGGCGTCGGTGGCTTCGCAGCAGGGGCGGAGGCGCTCCGTGAGCCGCGGCGCCAGCGCCGAGCCCGCCTTGGGCGCCACCAGGTCCGTGATGATGCTGTTCACGTCCAGCAGCAGCACGTCGTCCTCGCCGGCCAGCCGGTCCCGGAGCGCCGCGTTGTGCCGGTCGGCGAAGGCGTTGCCGTCGTCGTCGCAGGAGCTGTAGTTGTGCAGCCTCGACGATAGCCACGGCGAGCACCCGAAGGGCGGCACCGTGTTCACCAGCACCTTGCTCACGCCCAGGTCCAGCAGCCGCCACGCCGCACTCCCGATCTCCTCAACAACCTTCGTCACCAGGTCCTGCATATATACGCAATGCAAAATATATATAATTATATATAGTAGATGAGATCGATAGATGTTTTGGATATATATATATATATATGTGTGTGTGTGTGTGTGTGTGTGTGTAGATATATAAGCTAGCTAGAAATCATATATGTATCGTGCGTAGTACTACGTACGTCGTCGGTGGAGTTTGAGTAGTCATTGCCGGAGTATGCGACGAGCGCCACCGACCCCGTCAAGTCGCGGTCGTCGACCACGCCGGCCTTGATGAGGCTCCCGAGCTGCTGGACCTGCTTGCTGAGCTTGGGCACGCCGGAGGGCACATCCATGACGCCCGAGTCGCCGAAGGCGAAGTTCATGCCGGCGGGGTCCACGACGTCGTCCCACTCGTCGCCGAGGTAGGCCGGCGGGGACGCGCGGTGCCCCATGATCTTGGAGAGGAAGTCCGACTGCACCAGGCCGTCGAAGTAGCGGCCGGTCGGCTTCCGGCCGTGGGCCGCGTCCGACATGCCGAACGGTTAGCGCCACGCGCGGGAGACCGCGCCCAGGCTCGGGTCCGAGGCGACGTTGCCGCTGTCGGCGAAGTCGTCGCCGAACACGAACAGCTTGGGCGTCGGGTCGGCCGCGATGGTGCCGTGGTGGTGACGGTGGCGGCGGTGCCGCCGGGATAGCGACACATCGCTGGCCGCCGCTCGGCTTGACTCCGCCACTCGGCCTGCAAATGCAATGATCCAGCAAGCCGTCCAACATGATGCATGAGAATATGAAAAGCAGGCAGGAATGCTAATGACTGACAATAATCTAACAAGGCTGACTAGTAGCTTATTAATTACCATTGAGCAGGAGGAAGAGGACCACGAAGCAGAGGGCCAAAAGCTTCATCATGGTCGACGCAGTTGGAATGAACAAAGGAATGAAGAGAGAGATGGAATGATTCGATGGATGAGAAACAAGAGGGTTTGGCTGTTCTATTTATAGGGCTTCAGTAGGGCCAACAGAATACTAGCACAGAGATCCAAACAAACGATCGCTCAGTCACATCACGAGGAAGGAAATCCGAGCAGTTTTTTGTTACGGAGAAATCAATCCATCCGAACAGTATTTTGTTACAGGGAAATCAATCCATCCCAACAGTATTTGTTACGGGGAAATCCGCCCAGAGCGATGATTTTTCTGTTGATCATCAGAAAACTACTTCCCGGCCCATCAGGTAGGCCGGCGGGATCCCATGTTGCAGGCTCCCCGTGCAGCTCATTCCTCCCTCTTTCTCCTGCAGATACTTTTTATTTTGTGTACCTCTTCCTAATCGAAAATTCAGTGAGATCTCCCCTTTGCTTAAGCTAGGATGCCATCACAAGCTTCCAACGAGGAACAAATGTATTTTTTTCATAGCGAAAACAAAATAATGTACATGTATGTGCAGTGGCAGAGCCAGAACCAGAATCTACCTATTGCAAATCTACTACTACTAATTTGTTTAAACAAACACATACATGTGGCAAGAGATTACAATGCAATAAAACATAGCTATTGTACTACTAATCAGCTTGTGAGTCACAATTTTATGAAAATATCAAGCATTGGTAAGTAAAGTTTGGATAAATATATTCTTATTTATGTATAGCTGCCGCCATGTCTCGCCATACCGGTGGCTCCGCCACTGTGTATATGTGATCCTAGCAAGTTAAAGGTTACTGTATTTTATATTTGAGTCATCACGTATGTAGCTAGCTTCTAATTATGTTCAGTGTGAATCAAATAGATTGTGGTGATGTAATTACTAATTAACCTATCATTATATTAGGAGCAATTTCTTATGTGCCGTTGCAAAAAATTTGCAATCCATATTTTTCCATCAATATCTCAAGGAAGCATGGGCCCCATAGGAGACAATTGTCCATGCATTGGAAAAGTTGAAGGAAGGTGCCACCAAAGGAATACAACATAATTTTTGTTAATACATAAGTTCATGGCACTTTCCTATGCATTTGAGAGACAATCAAAGTTGCAATTTTATGGAAAAAGAGAAGAGAAACACATCTATTCAAAGAAAATGAGGCGAATGGTATGCAAGCGAGCATAACACCACCCGCCAAAGACTTGAACCTCCAAGGCCATCCTTTTTTAAAATATTCTCCCTCCTGTTCAAAATACACGCATCATTATAAGATTCTTGTCGGTCAATGTTTTATAACCATCAATATTTGAAAAATTGTAAAGATTGATAGTGTACGATAGATATTAGATTCACAGTACTTTCAAAATTTCTAATTACCTTTCTTGATGTTATAGTTTTATAGGAAATATAGATTAAAACTTCATCTTATAGAGACCGTGTCAATGTCCTAAACGACTAACGAAGTATATCAATGCCTTAAAAAAATACAAATTTGGCACATGAGCATGACGAGTATAGACGTTGGATTGGAAAATTCCAAACCATATTTTTTAAAAAATTTAAATAAATAAACATTGAATTTTCTGGATCCCAACTGAAAACCGTCAATTTATAACGAACCCTAGCCATGGAAGAACCTGATCCCATCGTGATGAAACCCTCCCTAGGATGGATAATCCTCGATCGCTTCATCCACCACAGCAGCCGCGACGCCGACGCCCGAGGGTCCCCTCGGCCTCTTTGACCTCCTACACCTGCACCGGCGGTCCCATCCGCGCCTCCCTCCGGGTCGCCGCCACCGCTGCCTTCCCCGCGGTGTCCCACCTGCACCTCCACTGGCCGAGCAGGGCGTTCAGAGGCTGCCTGTCGGAGCCGTCCCTGATCGCCGCCCACTACCACTCCATCCTCCATCCTCTTCAGGGCAACCGTACCCTTGGGGGATCTAGTGCCCTGCAACCACACCCACGTCTTTCCCATCAACTTCTTCGTCTACTCGGCCTTCTCATCGCCGCTGGCGCTCCACCGGCTCCCCGCTTGTTTCGTCGGTGGCGTCAGCACCCCTCATGATGAGGACGTCTACTTTAAGCCGTACCGCCACTGGCACCAGTGAGCCATGCTGGACGAAGAGATTAGCATCCTATGCCATGGCAGCGACGGCGAGTTCACGGTGGTGGATTTTACCGACTTCGGCCCCAGAGGCGAGCTCTGCCCAATGCGGATTTAAGAAGCATAGCGGCACATGCCCCCCTCATCCGCTGTTGGGCTTGCCACCGCCGCCGGCCACCACCCACCGGCTGTCCCACCCCGACCGGCCGGGGGTGCTATCGTGCCCCCTCGTCCACGCGCCGGGCCTGCCACCGCCGGCGACCTCACCGGCGACCGCCCTCCCACCAACCACCCCTAGATGGCAGCGGTTAGGGGCAACATGTGCCGCAGAGGCGGCGGCGGATGAGGGGGGAGGCGGCGGCGGATGAGGAGGGCATATGCCGCTACGCTCATGAGAATGTTTGCAAGCTCTGCCTGCTGCACCACCGTTCTGGCTCTCAGAAGAAGATCGAAACAGAGTGGATGGTCAAGAGCGTGCGGTTTCCCCAGGGCCCCAGTGCTCACTACTGGGTCACTGACGCCGTCGTCCCCGTCGACGGCCGCTTCCTGTGCTGGGTCGACGACTACCAGGGCATCCTTGTCGTCGACGTCCTCCTCGCCGCTGACGAGAGCAGCCCGGGTCCGGTGCAGCTCCGTTACATCCCGCTGCCGGACGAGGCTTCGCGATGTGTTTGCGCCACTGCCGGGGGCATGATCAAGCTCGTCTGCATCGAAGCTAGCCCAATGCGTCGTCGTTCTGATTTCACTGTAAGATCATGGACGTTGCACGACATCAAGCAAGGGAGATGGCACAAGGGTGATGACATGGGAACTGCCGAGTTCTAGGGCCTCTACAGTGACCAGAGCCTTCCACGGGTGAAGCCGGAGTATCCTCTGGTGGGCTTGGTCGATCCAGATGCCACCTGCTTCCTGTTGAAGGAGGCTCACGGCACCTACTGGATGATTGAAGTCGACATGAGGAACAAGTTAAGGTGCTCAAGTCGAGTGCACGGTATATGAACGAAGAGGAAGAAGAAGAGTGCTCCGCCAAACGGGTCCGCAGGAACTTCTTTGATGGTGACTCATTCATCCCCAGCGAGATCTCCACTTAATTGAGCTAGGATGGGATCAAAGGCATGGTATTTAATTTATTTTACAAAATTAAATGTATTTATATGATGATAGCTTAATTATATTGAACTTACAACTATACTCCTTCCATCCAAACTATTGGTCACTTTAGGTTTCTTGCATGTCAAATTTGTTTAACTTTGACTAAGTTTATAAAAACAAGTACCAACATCTACAACATTAAGTTAGTTTTATTAAATTAAATCCACCATAAAAATACACACTAATGGTGTATTATTTGGCATTGTGGAAAATAACACTTCTCGTCTTCTCGATAAACTTTGTCAAATAAGGTTAGAGAGTTTTGACTTAATACAAAAATAAAAGACCAATAATTTGGAATGAACGACACATTAATTATGATACTTTTAGGGCCATTATGTGTTACGAGCTTACATCAAGAGGAGCTAGTAGGTGGTCTGATTTTTTTATTAAAACAAGTGAAAGAGGTTGCACTGTTTACTAATGATTTCTGCGTTGTATACCAAGAAGGCGTTCGGATTCCTCCTCGAGAGAAACAGGATAGGCTCAATGCATATATGTCCACACATGATTAATTATTTTTGTGTTGACTTGCTGTTTGAGTCAGGAGAATGAAGAAAATGTATGTACGTACGTGCACACAGCATGATTATTGAGTCTTGGGTCCTGGTCACGGATATGTTGAAGTAATTTCGTTACTAATCTTGCGTTGTTCACCAACCAGACAACCGAAAACGTAGTGAAAGTTCGCAGGTACTTAAACACGCTTAGCTGCCAGCTGTTACCATTTCCGATCCAGAGACAACTCCTTGTAGTCTACAGAAGTAAACAGTGGGTAACTTCTATTTTCTGAGGACCAAACTCTTTGGCAAAAAAAAAATTCTATATAGTACTAAACTGTGGGAAAATTCAACAACTGGGATAAGAATGAGATTTGGAAAAAGGAGGATGTGGAACATTCCAACTAACATATGGCCGTTTGCTAGACTTGGGCAGCCAAAGCCGGCCGAACCGCTTGCAGCATGAAAATTAGTTTTCTTCAAACAAATTAGTGGTGGCGTGAAAAGATTCTCATGCCCTTATTTGTTTGCCATGTGTGATTAGTTTTGACATATAAATCAAATCTGACCACTTAATTAGACAGGTAGTTGATATCCAATTTTTAAGATTACATTCTTTGTGAGATTTTTTTTTCTCTAACGCAAGATTGCAGTTTTTATAGGACGGAAGGAGTACGTGAATTGTGAAGCTTGTTAGCTGCTAGAAACCACATCATGTCTACATCTAAGGTCCAATTGTTTGGTGCAAAGTCATGGACCTATGGTCATAGTAAGCATGTGTATAGCTACCATAACATAATGCTGTGCATCACAATACCAAGTAAACAAAAAAGACGAGGGAGATCAACACAGATCTCTTACACGCTTATTAATGGGTTATTGACATTTTCAAAGGCCCACTTCACACTTGTATAAAAAAGAATTTCGTACAGATCATTTGTGAAGAACTAAAATTTCCAGGAAGAACTAAAATACTGCCCTGTGTGAAGCATGCAGCTGGAGCGTTGTTACTACTACCATTCTTGAACAAATTGCTTACAAAAATTAAAATACGTAACCTCGAATTGCGATTCAAATTAGACAATTCCGTGGTGCCCCATGTAAAAAGTCGCACTCTAATTCGATACTAATAAGTAAATATTTCAGTGTGTGCAGCAGCCGGCGTGTTACTAGATACTCAAATAAAGCACAAGAAATGTTAGAGAAAAATTTGGATACATGCTGCTCCTAAGCGTATAAGTAAGTAAGGTCACTGACGCCACACAAGCGCTGGGATCACACGCCTGAATCTTACGTAAGGAAGAACAAGTGGCACTGCGTAAGCACAAGTAGCTAACCCCTTGTTGTGGAAAAAACTCAGAAACTCAGCATGTGGCTCTGATCTAGCAATATTGGATATCGAGCTTGACCTTGACCTTGACCCCAAAGTCTACACAGGCATCCATCATCCATGATCACTATATATACAAGTACCTGCACCGGCTTATTATCACGAAAACATTCGATAGCTTGCTTAATTGTTCATCAAGGCTTAACAGCTGCTACTGCTTGGTGAGTATATTATCACGGTGACCATATGGGCGACGTGGCCACAGCAAGAAACGCGCCGGCGGCGAGCACGGCGAACAGCCTCCTGCTGCTGCTCTCGCTGTCGCTGTCGCCGGCCAGCAAGGTGATCGCCAAGCAGGGCGGCGGCAGGCGGCTGGGGGGCGACGACAGCGCGTTCCGGTGCCGCACCTGCGGCCGCAGCTTCGCCACGTTCCAGGCGCTCGGCGGCCACCGGACCAGCCACAACCGGCCTCGGGTGCTCGGCGCGCGCCCCGGCAAAGGCGGCGGCACCGCGACGGACGCCCACCGGTGCAACGCGTGCGGCATGGTGTTCCCCACCGGACAGGCGCTCGGCGGACACATGCGCAGGCACAGGGCGGCTGCGGCGGCGTTGGATGTCGCCGCGCCGCTGGAGGCGCCGCCGCCGAAGACGGTGTCTGGGTTGTCGGAAGAAGAAAGCGATGACGAGAATTATTACACGGGCCACTTGTCGAGTACCTTAATCCAGTTCATATGAGTGATTGGTCGGTGTCATGCAGCAAAGTTAGGTTTGGAGTGGTTGATATATACTGCATGTTCATTAGCGTATGAACGCGTAAACGCGTCAGTTTCATTTATTTTGTAATTTTTTGTTGCAAGGACGACCATTATTTGGGGTATTGATCTGATCGTTACACTGGTTAATGAAACGATCCAAATTTCAAGTTGCTAATAGCAGTGCAAAAAGAACCAGCATACAACCTTTGTCACCGATCTGTTATACCTTCCAGTTTGGTTATATATTTCACTCAATTAATTAAAATGAACATGTTTTGTCATTTTCTCTATATATTTGCTACTTTTCTTTCTAGATTTCCCATGCCATGACACAAATTAAAGTGTGGCTTGATCCCAAGCATAGCTAGTTTTATTGTTCTATTTTTCTGCACAAGGCATGGTAAACCTACAGTGCACTCACAAATCCACTATTATATTCAAAAAAAATTGCGTTGCTTGATTCACCACTGAGTGTGGAATATACGGATAACTATTTTTTTTTTGGAAGAGACTGGCAAGAGTTATAGTCACCATGGCTTATTATGTAGATTGAAGACTTTTGGCATTGGCATATCCATTTCTCCAGACATCCAAAAGCCTCTAGATAGAATATACTGTTAGATTGATCTCCTAGCCCATCGGACCCTAACGGGCCGATGGGCTACCTCACCCAACGCGTCCTGATCGGGGGCGCCCCAGCTCAACCCTAGCTGGTGGGCCCCCGTCGCGCCGCGCTATAAAAGAAGGGTGGGGGCCAGCGGCTCGGATCAAGAGGTTCACCGGCCGCCGCCACCCCACCTACAAGTCAACCTAACCGATCTAAGTGAAGTGCGGTAAGCGGCGGGAAGTCCCTTCGGCCATCCTCGACGCCCCTGCTTCGACTCCGAGCCGGCGGACACGTCCACACCGTCGGCCACCGCGACCTTGTACGTCTACGGCAGGACTGCCCCGAGCACCCCGCGCTGCACCACCAATGGCGGGCACGTCGGCTTCCGCATCCGCCCTAGGGCACGAGGGTATGCCGTTCTCCTCTCTGTGTCTCTCTCAATCTCTCTCTCTGTATCCCGATTAAGCAAAAGCAGAGGAGGTTTTCTAGTCTAATTAGCGCAGTAGCAGATCCCTAATGGTTTGACATTGGTATCAGTCGCCAGGAGCTTCTAGCGTTGATTAGATCTAGGAGATAACAGAGAAAAACACCAAAAGAAATCCCCAGAAAAGGTCCCCGGAGAGAATCCCTAACCCTAAACCTAACCCTAGAACCTAACCCTAGAACACACACAGAAAAGGGGCGGCGGCACAGAAGGACTTACCCGAGTCTTCTTGCATCGCCCACCGTCGGCCACCGTAGGCCGACCAGATCCAGCGAGATCTTGGATCCCGCATGGACAGGGGTCGCGCGAGCCGCCGTGAAGCTGCTCGCCGCGCCATAGATCTAGGCGCCACGGAGATGCCGCTCGACGGCGGCGCGCTCACCCTGCGGTGAACGCGCGCGCCGGCGAGGGGGATCGCCGTGGCGCCGCCGCTCCGTCGCCGCCAACTCGCTCGGGTGCGGGAAGAAAGAGGCGTCGGGGAGGAGGAGTGTGGAATGCAGCTAGGGTTTGGGGATCGACCGGCGACGGGGGTTTTGACCGCCCGAAATCAACGCACACCCGTTGATTTTGATCGAACGGCTACGATCGTCCTGCGCGCGACTGGGCTTCTTTAGGCCCAGGCGGGGGAGCGAATGCACGGCCCGGGCCCAGGTTGCCTTGACCCCGCGCGCGAGCGCTCGTGCGGCCGTGCAAGAGGAAAAGTGGGCCGGGCCTTAGCAGGCCGCGCGCGTATGCGCACGAGCGCGATGAGCCCGGTTTTCCAGCTGGGCCGCGCGCGAGCGATTGGGCCGGCTGAGCCGTTTTGCAAAGAGAACAACAGTGCGGTTTTTTCAATTTCCAGAATCAGTTTTCCAATAGAATTTGATTGAATTTGATGCATTTCAAATTCAAACTTGAATGAACCCTGATGCACTGTTTATAAAAGACATTTTTAGACACTTTTTGATAGATTTAGTGTTTTCCGCTGCAAAGATTAAATAGTTTTCATATGCTTTTAATCACTTGTCTTGAAATTTAAATTTGAACCAACGGAATAATTTAAATTCTTCAAGGCAAATAGATAATTTTTCTGAGTTGTAATATTATTATCTTTTGACCAACGTTAACAAGTGATAATATTACAATTTTACTGAATTATCCTTTTCATAGATATTTTTCATGTATTATATCTATTTATGCCCAACGGTATTCTAGATTTAATACAAAAGAGATTATGCTTTAATTTTAATAGATAATTTTTATGTATTAATTCTAATTCTGCCCAACGGTGTTTTAGTTTTAATACACAAGGTTATTGCATATTTTAATTTATGACCAACGTCGTATTTTACATATGCAATAAATTTTATTTGATTTTAATTTAATGTTTTCACCACTCATGGATATTTTTCAGGAGGAGTATCAATGATGTTTTCCATCAACGATATTCCGATATTAAAGGGAGATAATTACAATGAATGGTACAGAAAGCTGGAACTCTATTTCATCATGGGTGAATTAGATTGGGTCCTAGCTACACCGACTCCTACAGAACCTGTGCTTCCTGAAAGGGAGGACACAGACACAGATGCTTCTTGGAAGCAAACAGAGCTTGCTTTTAAGAAAGTAAGAGCAGAGTATGAGAGGCTGTATGCAAAATGGTTCCCTGCCAACAAGAAATGTTTGGCAGTGGTAAAGAATACGATTGAGCCTGCAATCATGGGCTCAATCCCAGATTGTGCCACCGTCGTAGAGTATCTTGAAAAATTAAAGAATCAGTATACTGGTTCTTCAAAGACTTATGCAACCCAGTTGATCAAACAACTGGTTTCAGAAAGATACACTGGCGGTGGCATTAGAGAACACATTCATCGCATGGTCAACCTGAATAACAAGCTAAAGTCATTGGACCTGGCCTTCAAGGAGGATCACATTGTCCATCTGGTCTTTGCTTCGTTACCAAAAGAGTTTGACACATTTGTTGTCAATTACAACACCCAACCACAAACTTGGGACATTGAAAAGACCATTGCGATGTGTGTTCAGGAGGAGGAAAGAATAAGATCCACCACTGGCGGATCTTTAAACTATGTAAACAAGAAGAAAAATACCAATTTCAAGGGTAATTTTTCGTCCTCCTCCAAAGGTAAAAGCCCTCAACAACACAGACCGCAGCAGGGACAGGCTCTCGTAGATAAAGATCAGTGTCTCTACTGCAAAGAAAGGGGTCACTACAAGAAGAACTGTCACAAATACTTAAAGATGATCATGGAGAAAAAAGGTGAGAACGTTATTTCATTTGTAAATGAATCCTTGTATATAGAATATTCAAAATCTACTTGGTGGATTGACTCAGGAGCAACTGTTCATGTTGCAAATTCTTTACAGGGATTCCGTTCGACGAGAACCACTCAAAGAAGCGAAAAGCAAGTTAGAGTGGCAAATGGAGATCAGGCAGACGTTGAAGCAGTAGGAGACGTTCATTTGGAACTCGACACTGGCTTCATTATATTACTTAGAGATGTTTTATTTGTTCCTTCTTTACACAGAAATTTGATTAGTGTGTCTCGCCTGGATACAGATGGTTATTCTTGTCTATTTGGAGATGGGAAATGTTTGATCGAATGTAATGATACAGTAATTTCCACTGCATTTAGAAAGAATGATCTTTATTTGATATCGTTACGCGAAAGTGTTAATTCCGTATGCGATAACAGTGCGAATGTATCCTCGCCTACACTCACAAATAGAAAACGTAAGAGAACTCACGATACGTCGTCGAAATTATGGCACTGTCGTTTAGGCCATATTTCGAGGGGGAGAATAGAAAGATTAATTAAAAACGAAATTCTTCCTCCATTAGAGTTCTCTGACTTAGAACAATGCATTGAATGCATAAAAGGCAAATTCGTCAAGAAAATAAAGAAAAATGCTAAGAGGAGCACAGGTGTATTAGAAATAATTCACACAGATATCTGTGGTCCGTTTAACGTAAAGAGTGTAGATGGTTATGACTCGTTCATAACATTCACAGACGATTATTCCCGTTATGGATACATTTATCCAATTAAAGAAAGATCGGAGGCTTTGGATAAATTTAAAATATTCAAGGCCGAAGTAGAAAATCAACACGATTTAAAGATTAAAATCGTAAGATCCGATCGTGGAGGGGAATACTACGGTCGACATACCCAATATGGCCAAGTTCCAGGACCGTTTGCGAAGTTCCTGATGGAACAAGGCATAGTAGCCCAGTACTCGATGCCGGGCGAGCCTCAGCAGAACGGAGTGGCTGAAAGACGCAATCGCACCCTAATGGATATGGTGCGAAGCATGATCAGTTACTCAACGTTGCCAGTGAGTTTATGGATGGAGGCACTAAAAACCGCCATTCACATTCTCAACAGAGTTCCAAGTAAATCGGTGCCGAAAACGCCGTATGAATTGTGGACAGGAAGAGTACCCTCACTAAATCACCTGCGGGTATGGGGGAGCCCTGCTGAGGCAAAAGTGTTTAACCCGACTATTGCAAAACTAGATTCAAGAACGGTATCTTGCCATTTTATTGGCTATCCAGAAAGGTCAAAGGGATTTCGTTTCTACTGCCCAGACAGATCGACGAAATTCGTAGAAACGAGGCATGCAGTTTTTCTTGAGGATCAAATGATCCGGGGGAGCGGCACAGCAAGGAAAATTGATCTTGAGGAGAAGAGGGTGTATACACCCAATCCCGTGATTCAGGAATCTTTTTTCTCGCTACCCGTTGTGTCTGCACCGCCAGTGCAAGTCACTGCGATGCCGATACCTGTAATGACTCCTTCTGTGGTGACGATGAATGAGGAAGAGGAACCCATTCATCAGGCTCCTGATGAGCCAGTTGCCGCACAAGAAGAGGAGCACCAGCAGCCCCAAATAGATGAGGCACCGCAGGCTCAGGCTCACGGGAGACCTCAAAGAATAAGAAAACGCGCTATTTCTAATGACTATGAAGTCTATAATAGCGAAGAAATTCAAATGGAGGATGATCCCACTTCATTTGAAGAAGCCATGAGAAGTGAACATTCGTCGAAATGGCTTGACGCTATGGAAGACGAAATAAAATCGATGAGCACCAACAAAGTGTGGGACCTAGAGGAGATTCCTAAAGGAGCCAAAACAGTAGGCTGCAAATGGGTCTACAAAACCAAATATGACTCCCAAGGGAATATAGATAAGTTTAAAGCACGACTCGTGGCTAAAGGATATACACAAAGAGAAGGAATTGATTACAACGAGACGTTCTCCCCAGTCTCTTGTAAAGATTCTTTCAGAATCGTAATGGCTCTTGTAGCTCATTACGATTTAGAATTACATCAGATGGATGTGAAGACAGCATTCCTTAACGGGGACTTAGATGAAACCGTCTACATGGCACAGCCGAAAGGTTTTGTCGTGGAAGGCAAAGAAAAATTGGGATGCCGTCTGAGAAAATCGATTTATGGGCTAAAGCAAGCTTCAAGACAGTGGTACTTGAAGTTTGATAAGACAATAAAAGAATTCGGGTTTAAAGAAAATGTCGAGGATAATTGCGTTTACGCAAAGTTCAAGAATGGAAAGTACATCTTTCTAATCTTGTACGTGGATGATATTCTACTGGCAAGTAGCGATGTCAATCTGCTACTAAAGACGAAAAAATTTTTATCCTCGCATTTCGAGATGAAAGATCTCGGTGAAGCAAGATTCGTTCTAGGAATCGAGATTCATCGAGACAGATTAAAAGGGGTATTGGGACTATCTCAAAAGACATATATAGAAAAGGTCCTGAAGAAATTTAATATGCACAAATGCAGTGCCTCACCTGCACCTATAGTTAAGGGCGACAGATATGGGGAATTTCAATGCCCCAAGACTCAATATGAGATTGAGCAAATGAAAATGGTACCATATGCTTCCGCTGTGGGAAGCTTACAGTATGCACAAGTGTGCACACGCCCTGACATAGCTTATGTTACCGGGTTGCTTGGCAGATTCCAGAGTAATTCAGGACCAGAACACTGGAAATTGGTAAAGAAAGTTCTGCGCTATTTGCAAGGAACAAAAGGCCTCATGTTAACGTACAGGAAAACAGAATCTTTGCGTATCGTAGGATACTCAGATTCAGATTACGCAGGAGATGACAGAAAATCCACGTCAGGATATATGTTCACCCTAGCCGGGGGAGCAATATCGTGGAAAAGTTGCAAACAAACCGTCACTACATCGTCCACAATGTATGCCGAGTTTGTTGCGTGTTATGAGGCTACGGGGCAGGTGAACTGGCTAAAGAAGTTCGTACCCGGTCTGAGAATGGTTGATAATATGTCTAAGCCATTACAGTTGTACTGCGATAACGAGCCCGCAGTAATGTACGCTCACAACAACAAGACAAGTGGTGCTGCCAAACACATAGATATAAAGTATTATGTTGTGAAAGATAAAGTCCGAGATCAGATCATAAATCTTGAACATATAAGCACAGTGAAAATGCTTGCGGATCCGCTAACGAAAGGCTTACCACCCAACGTGTTCAAAGAACACGTAGCCGGCATGGGGCTAAGGGATAGCCTATGATCCTCGGACTACAAGGGCCCAGAAGGTTAAAGAATCCGTTTCTGAATAGAAGCGTGAATTGTAGCTGCTAAATCCATCGACAAATGATCGTGACGATGAGGCATGCTCTATACACAAATCTATGATGAAACGTGAAAAGTAAAAGTAAAATAAAAGTACAGGGTGAGATCAAGGGGGAGACTGTTAGATTGATCTCCTAGCCCATCGGACCCTAACGGGCCGATGGGCTACCTCACCCAACGCGCTCTGATCGGGGGCGCCCCAGCTCAACCCTAGCTGGTGGGCCCCCGTCGCGCCGCGCTATAAAAGAAGGGTGGGGGCCAGCGGCTCGGATCAAGAGGTTCACCGGCCGCCGCCACCCCACCTACAAGTCAACCTAACCGATCTAAGTGAAGTGCGGTAAGCGGCGGGAAGTCCCTTCGGCCATCCTCGACGCCCCTGCTTCGACTCCGAGCCGGCGGACACGTCCACACCGTCGGCCACCGTGACCTTGTACGTCTACGGCAGGACTGCCCCGAGCACCCCGCGCTGCACCACCAATGGCGGGCACGTCGGCTTCCGCATCCGCCCTAGGGCACGAGGGTATGCCGTTCTCCTCTCTGTGTCTCTCTCAATCTCTCTCTCTGTATCCCGATTAAGCAAAAGCAGAGAAGGTTTTCTAGTCTAATTAGCGCAGTAGCAGATCCCTAATGGTTTGACATATACTGCTAGCAGTTGTTGCTCCAACAAGCAGCAGTCTGTTCGTCGATTGGTAGCTGAATTTCCATGAAACTTCAGGGAGGTCGGTCGATGTCCGTCACTGCTTCCTGATAAGTGATATTTACTTCCTCCGTCCCGTGAAGAATGCAATTTTAGCTTTTTTTTTTGCAGATAGATTAGTGGAGGTGGCAAATGACCTCAAATACCCCTCTAACTGCACGGTCCCCCAACCACCGTTTCATTTGTTGCAGGCGGTGTGATGATCCGTTACCAATTCTTTGAGGTTGGCATCATGATCCACCTGGGAATGACCAGGTACGTCGCTGTCATGCACATCCCAGGTTGTCATTCCCTCGTCATCTGTCTCGCATCGGAGATGGACAACTTCTCGTCGACACTGTCCTTCATGATGTTGTCCATTGCATGTTGCTCTTCCCCTATCTGCATCCCCAATTGCATTGATCTATGTTTGTCTTCATTGAATAGAGTCCGGCGCCAATCAGTAAGCACATTCCTAGCCATGGCGCGCGCACACACAAATTGCAGATATGTATGGCAAGGAAGTCAATTCAAAAACTAACTTGCAAGAGCTCGTGTGCCACTAAGAGAAGGACTAATACCCCAAGCGACGATGCGCAGCGGCCTGGTGTTCTTCATCGGCCACAGGCTGCTCCAACATTAGCTCGACCACAGGCACAGCAGACCCAACTACGGCAGCCACCTCCTGCTCCACGGCAACAGGCCAATCCTCCTCCGGCGTCTCCGGCACCACCAATACGGCATCCTGCGAGATGGGGACATCACCTTCGCTAAGTTGCGTCTCCGATTCAGGGCAGAACATGGCAGGGTCCAACCCAAAACCTTGGTCCTCCGTATCGGCAATGTAGAGCTGGCCGTTGAAGTCCACGCGCAGGCAAGGGGTCGTCCATCGTAAGGGGTCTCCGGTCCAGCCGCCTTGCCGCGCACCCGGCGCCTCCAGCGAGGCGTGCCCCTAATCCGCCCAGAGCTGCCGCGCCAGGCTGGCTCCAGCGGCCGCCGCCAGCACTCCAGCCTCTAATCAATCGGGCCCAGCCGGGCTAGCTCCTGCGGGTGCTGCCGGTACTCCCGCCGGATTCGGAACCATCGCTCACCACCATGAGCAAAGAGGGGTGGCGCGCGGGATTTGTAGTGAGGGGCGGCGACCAGGAACTCCGAGCGGTGGATGAGATGAGAGAAGCGATGGGGAAAGGAACAGTTGGGGTCGGTGGAGCTAATGCCACGTGGAGACCGTGCTGGTTGGATAACTGCTCCATGGTGGATCCACTTTTTTCCAGAATTGCATTCTTTGTTGGGATTTTTTTCAAATCCAGAATTTTTTCCAAATGGCTCAGGACAAAGGATGGACATACATACATACTTACTTACTTTTTTAATAATGATGTTAAAGAGACTACAAATTAGCCTAGATATTTTAAAAATCGGATTCAAAAAAGCTGGGCTCATATTCTATATGTTTTTAGTTAAGAATGATTAAGAGTTGAGTTTAACAGTGAATGAGGTATTAGGATCCACTAGTACAGAAATGCCCTTTAGTTCCGGTTGGAAAATCTTAGTTGTCCCAATTTTTTAACCGGGACCGCCAATCCGGGACTACCCGGCTTTTAGTCCCGGGTCAGATAACTGGAAAAAAAAATTAATCTTTAATCAACCGGGACCAAACACTACTAAAAAATAATAAAAAAAGCATGTACCCGCACTTGCCCTGCTTGCGGTCACCGGCTTCGCCACTGCGGGGAGCTGTGCCCTGGCCACCCCCGACAGGAGCTGCGCCCGCACAAAACTTGACTGAAAATGAAGAAGCCATGGCACCACCGCACAAAGTTTAACTGAAAATGAAGAAAGCATACAAGTATTGCCATTTTCATCATCAAAAGAATACAACTGCTTCTCTATTTTCAAGCAAACTCAAACTGTCTAGCTGCAACATTACCACAAACACCCAATATCCCAATCTCCACTGCTACTCCTCCTAGGACTTGGAAAAAAGGAGAAGAAAGCCGGAGCTGCTTGCCGCAGTGGATAGAGGGGTTGTCGCTGCCGCAGCTCACCGTCGGCGCTGCTTGCCGCGGACTCAATCCACCGCCGCTTAGCGCCTCGGTGCTGCTTGCCGCGGGCTCGAGCTACCGTTGCTCGCCAAGCCCCTCCTGGCCGGCCACGCCACTCCTGGCCCGCAGCTCCAGCCCGCCGCGCGGCCCCTGGCCATGGAGCTCCGGCCAGCGCAACCGCCCTTGGAAGGGGATAAGGGAGGGAGAGGAAGAGGGAAGGGAAGAGGATAAGGCAGGGTAAGAAAGGAGAGATTGGTCTGGGAAATATCAAGAGGAGAGATAAGCAGTGGACATAGGGGCGTGGAGAATGAAAAAAAACTTATCCCACTTATTCCACTTTTAAGCCCCGGTGGTCGGCTTGATCCAGGATCAATGTATTCCTTTAGTCCCGGTTGGAGCCAGCCAGGACAAATGGGCCCGTGGGCCTCTAATCCTAGCTGGAGCCACCAACCGGGATAAATGAAAAACTTTTAGTCCCAGTTGGGTGCTCCAACGGGGACTAAATGTTTCCCCACCCTCCCGACAGGCTCCTAACTGTTGGATCTGGAATGCTTTCATAAGTCCCGAGCCCAGAACTGGCCGGGACAAATGAGGAGGACGAAAAATCATTTCTGTAGTAGTGATCATGATATACATACTTACAAACATAAATCAACAGTAGTCTCTGCATCATATTATATTATATAATTTCTGATATAAATTAAGCGTCGTATATACGACGAGTGGCAGCGATATAAATAACCAAGAGCTGACAGCTGACTTCTCTATCAGTCCATCTTCTCCTCCGCCGTCCGTCCTCGGTCCTCCTATATACCGCCCGCTCGCCGTCCATCAATTCTCAGCGAAGTCAAGAACACGAAGCAACAACGACGTCAATTTCCTTGCCGGCATCATGCATCATCCAGCTCGCCTTCTGATCCATCAGGTCCTCGCCGTCGCCGAGATCGCCGTCGCCTCGCTCGGTGCCGCCACGGCAGATGACGACGACCGCTCGCTATTTTTGAACTACACCTGCTCGGCCACGGGAACTACAACGATGACAACCCCTACGGGAAGAACCTCGCCGAGCTCCTCAATACGCTGTCGCGCCCGGCGGCGGTGGACAACTGGTGGTTCCGCAACCGCACCGTCGGCGCCGCCTCCGACGACCAGGCGTCCGGCCTCGCCATGTGCTTCGCCGACTCCGAGCCGGAGCGGTGCCTCAACTGCCTCGCCGGCGTGATCCCCGAGTACCACCTCCTATTCCCCATGTGTGATCACAGTCGGGACGTGGGCTTCCTCAGCTCCGACGGTGCGTCATCCGGTACGCGGGCGGCGCTCCCTTCTTCGGCTCCGCCGATCCCACCGCCAGGCTCGTCTTGCGCTCGAGATTTAAACGCGCCGTCGACACCTTCGCCTTGAAGGAGGCGCGGCGGGGGCTGCTGAGCGAGCTCGCGGAGATGGCCGGCGGCGACGCCCGCAGGTTCGCGGCCGGGAGCTAGGGGTACGTACAACAATGTTGAATATGATCCGAATTATAATGTATGTCCAGTGGGGACGTCTGGAGAGCCCACGGTTCGGGTTACGTGATTAGCTTTCCGTGTTCGACTGCAGTCAGTTCAGTCCACCGTATATCCATGTGTGCATGTACAACTTTCTAAGGGTTAGAAATCATTACGCTAATTAATAGGAAACTGACGAACTTGGTCATCTAGTTTACATGGGCCATGAAATAATCTTACCGGTAAAAGAATATATTCCTCTTCTATTTTACTTAAGGTTGAAAATACTAGTTTTCGTATTAAATATATAGCTCAAACTAAGGGTGTATAACTAGTGAAAAATCAAACATATATGGAGGTGCGGCATGAATTGGAAAAAACTATGAATATGGACATAAAAACATATGAAATAATCACTAATCAAAGCATATGGAATAATTGCTAGCGAAATGAGTGTAAATCAACTGGTAAGGTTCTTGTGGTGCAATCTAGTCACCTAAGTTTAAGCCCTCAACTTAGCATGAGTGCTCGCATTTTTATAGATTTATTACAGCATTTAACTGGTATTATTTTTCAATGGTAGGCAACGTGCCCGTCAACAACAAGACGACTGCGCTGTCTTCATCAATTTCGAGAACAAGACTACTTCTCTGAGAGGTGCATAGGGATAGTGTTGTGTGCATGTATTCATAGGGTTGAGTGTGCGTGTGTGTATATGAGCGTTTGTGTTTGTACTGTATTTAAAAAAACAACATTTATATTAGGATACTTAACAAATGAGCGAGACCACAACATAAATAATTTTGATTATTATCTACGAGCTTATATTTTCTTAATAAACTTTTAATACTTATGCCTTTCAAAATTATTAGCATGTGCGGAGCAAGAGTTGATGGAGTACCGACACAAATCAAGAGAAGAGATCAACATAGATGCATGGGACACACATTGATTCATAGATGATGCCAAGCGGATTTGTGGATACGTACAGAGCCACGTTTCATGTTGATTTGTGGTAGCCTAACCTTGAGTGAGTTAAAAGAAATTGCCAAAGTTACTCGGGTGCAAGTACCAGACTAGCTTGCTTGTAGTCAATAATATCTACTACTTGGACCGAATAGAGAATCAGAGATACAATACATGCATGGGTCTAACATTGATCTAGGAATGTGACATAAAGTTGATTAAACTACACAATTCTAATAACGAACGAACATGGTTAATTTGCACAACAAGAGGCATGACACCAATCGGCAATAGAGCATTGAAGGCAGCACCTCTCCATGGACAGAACCCATACGCTGTTGTGTCACGTCCTTTAGATCTCTCTGCAATGATAAAAGCAAAGCCTCAGGCAGCGCCCATCTGTAAATCTTATCAACATCGTGATATCTTCATAGATGATGAAACTGAGGCATTATAAGGATAGACGATGACTGGAAAGCCAGCCAGTCGATCAGCGGCTTACATTATTTGAAAGGGAAATAGCTAGAACAGGTCGATCAACTCTGAATGAAGGTAACAACACACAACAGTTTCTAGAAGATGATGATGATATCGATCTCGATCTAGACGGAGGGATCCGGATTGATGAGGTAGCAGACGTTGGTGCACTGCGGGTAGCACTCGTTGCTGGCCCCCGTCTTGCAGGCGCTGCACAACTCCGCGTTCACCGGTGGGTTGCCGAAGCAGTTGCCGGGGCACGCCGCGTTCCCGACGGCGTTGCACGCGTCCGTGCAATGGTTGTTGCAGGAGTCCACCTGCGCGGCGGTCGCCGTCGGCACCTGACCTGGGCCAGCGCGAGCTGCGCCCACGACGACGACAGGACGACGGCGACCAGCACCACGGATGCGACGACGGCGGCCACCGTACGCGCCATTGTTGCTGGTTGGTTCGCTCTCATCTGTTGGGGGCGATGTATAGATGTGTGGCTTCTTTCCTAGAAGCTAGCTAGCTAGCTAGATGTGTGGCTTCCGGTGCCGAGACGAGTGGGCGCGGTGGCACTCTAGGGTTCATCCGCCAGGGTGAGCCACTGCGCCATTGGGGATGACATTATCTCGTATGATATTGGCATATTGCATG